>NW_007726352.1:589922-593403 GCF_000696425.1 Galeopterus variegatus | reverse complement strand
TTTTTTTTTTTTTTTTTTTTTTTTTGCCTATTTCACTTTTAGATGCTTTTTTGGGGAGAAGGTCAGCTCCTACAATTATGAAATCAGGTGTAAGCTAAAAATTATTACAGTATTTAAAAAAATAAACCTTAAATTCATTGTGTTTTATCTGATCAATTTTTGAAATGTAATTTTAAATGTTTCTTTTAGTTGAGTAATTTATTTGATTGTCTTTTTTTACAGAAGTAGAAAAAGTGAAATACTTCCCACACCCCCACCCTCACCTTCCAATTTAACTTCTCTCCATAGGGTTAGCTATTTTTAGTAGTATGGTATACATCCTACCTGACACTTCTATGCATACCAATTCTGCACATATAAGTATATAAAGTACATTTGATCAGGCTAAACATACTGTTCTATAGTTGCTCTTTTTAATTAACATTATGTTAGAATTTTTCCAGGTCATTACAAGCCGTCCTCCCCCATCTTAGTCTTTTTTATTAGCTTCATGATAACGTAGTATCAATAGAATCATTGTCATAGTTTATTAATCCAATGTCCTATGAGTAGACAATTATATTGTCTTGATCTTTTTTCTTTTTGCCATTACAACCCTTGTTAGCAGTTTACACTCTTCCACGTTTATTTGTTTACGTTAAGGTGTATTTTTGTAGGATATATAAATATGACTGGGATTGTTGGGCAAAGGGAATGGATACTTAAATTTTGAATAATGTCAAATAACCTGCTCAAAGTTGGCTGTATCAATTTTCATATTCAACTCAACAAAGGATGAGAATGCTTATTTTTCTATTTATTCTTAAAAACTAAAAATCGACAATATTTTGAATTTTTTCCAAACCAGTGGTGACAAATATTTTCCTGTATTTGAATATACATTTCCAAAATAGTATTGAGGCTGAGAATTTTTTTGCATATATTGATTAGTCATTTGTATTTTTTCTGTGATTTTCTGTTCTTTTATTTTGCCTGTTATTCTATTGGGACTTGATATATATTTTGGGGTTCTACGGCATGATCTGGGCACTGGTATTGGTCAAGTTTTGAGTGGCCTTTAGAGAACTTGTGTTTATTGTTGTGCTAAGGAAACTGGAGTTCATCTTCCTTCTTGTAGAAGCTCCTGTTTTGTTTATTTTTTAAAATCAAATTTTTTATATATTTCCTATTAAAAAATAATGAATACAGCAAGACCAGCACCTATTGATGGTTGGGTAAGGATTCCTAATTAGCTGGCAATTGTCGACTTGGGAATGTGCAATATTTGCATCATGGTGTGAATGTAGTATGCTAAATAGTGAGGTATTACAGGACTAGAATAATTCAAAAGTGTAAATGAATCATCAATGTGTAGAATTATTATTGTTATTTTGTCAGCATTGGTTGAATTAGGCCACTATTGAATGCTCTGGTTTCTCAAAAAAACAAAAAAACCCAAAAAACAAAAAAACCCAAAATATGGAGTACTGGAAGAGGGGGAGGGAGAGGGGATGAGGAAAGATTGAGTAAGGGGCATAAGAATAATTATGATTTATAATGAATATGCTAATAATATTGATTTGATCAACATATGTTGTACACTGGTGATGGTGGTCAATGTTGTACCCTCAAAATATGTATAATCAATTATATTTCAATAACATTTTTAAAAAGTCAAAAAAATATACAAAAATCCAGAGAGAACTGGCAAACAAATCACCTTGATTTTTACCACCTCAAAACAATATTTTCCCTATAAGATTATATAGTTAGAAACATATAAAATAGACACATTTTGTGCCTTATCTTTTAAAAATTTGTGTTTAAATATGTTTCTTTCAAAACTGTTGAGAAGTAACTACAGTGTCCAGAAGTCATAAGCCAAGTTTGAGTTCCTTAAGGTTTGTCTAGTTCTATTTTTGTTATTGATGTTTAAGTGGAATTTATTGTCAATAAAATGGTAAATCAATGGAAGGTAGGACATTGTCAATTTTTGCCTTTCATGAAATTCCTCAAGGAATTAAAATTTTCTCTAGTTTAGGATTATCTGTAAAGTTCTAGCCAGATCTTTTCCGGATTGACATAAAAAATGTTCCTGGTTTAAAAATGGGTGGTCTTGCACTTTTTTTTCTGAAATAAACTGAGATTTTTAAGAATTATAAATATATAACGTTAATGGCTAGGTTACTAAATTAAGTGATAAGGGCTTTGACAGTTGTTAAAATTGCAATTGTGCAATTACAGAAGAAGATATATTTGTTATATTATATAACACATATAATATATATTTATAATATCTACTTTAGATATTATGTTATGTATTATAATATCTAATTTAGCTGCTCTCAGTAGCCAAGTGGGTAATGGGCCATCTCACTTCTTATCTTACAAGGGATACACTGAGTAAGGAAAATATTGTGAAACCAGAGGCCTTAGGTTTTGATGCTACAGATTTGTGCTATTTCTGGAAATGTTCACGCTGACGGAAGAATTAATGAGTTAATGTCATTTCAAAGTCTGTCATAAGACCCTCCTCCAGGGTCTAGGGGGAAGGTAGATGGGTAGGGGAGCAATCACTTTGGGCAAACATTTCGGAAGAATTAATGAGTTAATGTCATTTCAAAGTCTGTCATAAGACACTCCTCCAGGGTCTAGGGGGAAGGTAGATGGGTAGGGGAGCAATCACTTTGGGCAAACATTTACTTTCTATTTGAATTTTAGGTGGTTAAATAAACTTGGATTAGCTGTAATCCATCACGAACCCACTACAAAGGATGAAGGTATGTTCTATTTTAAATTTCTGAAAATTTAGCAAGACTATGAGAATAGGAGGCAATAGGATGAACAAACGATGTCAAGTTCTATGTATAGTCTGATCCTGTTGAAACGTACTTTGGCATTTAAAATGATCTGAAAATATGTAGAGACAGACAAACTCACACAGATGCACCAACATGTACCAGAGCCTCCCGGGCTGGCCGCGAAAGGGGTGCTTTTCACACTCTACCCACACTTCGGCAGCTGTAGGCTTCACCGGCTTCTCAAACAATCACCGATGCAAACGTTTTATTACTCCACCTACTGAATTCTTACTCATGGATGTGATCTCGTCATGAACCAGTCAGATAACTTTCATCCCACTGTTTCCTGTGATATTTTAATATTTCCGCCAAGTGTGTGCTGAGACTAATTATCCTCAGAGTGTACTAGAAACCTGAAGGTCAGATTGGGACACAGGCTATATTTTCAGCTCAGTCTGTAGCTTTCAGGGTTCAAAAGCTACAGGAGTCTTATTCTTCTTAAGGACGCAATTACTTCTGAGTGTTGAAAAGGGGGAAGCTTTAGGTGCCAGGGCCACAGAGTTGATAGTATTTCTGAAATGCTCAGACCACATAAGACTGGGAGATTGGAAGTGAGGAGTTATATCTTTTGATAACAAAATCATAAAATTGTAAATGTAGAAATGGAAAAGTGGCAACTTGATTTAAAACTATAAAGGAGT
>NW_007726352.1:585845-589722 GCF_000696425.1 Galeopterus variegatus | reverse complement strand
AAGCTACAGGAGTCTTATTCTTCTTAAGGACGCAATTACTTCTGAGTGTTGAAAAGGGGGAGGCTTTAGGTGCCAGGGCCACAGAGTTGATAGTATTTCTGAAATGCTCAGACCACATAGGACTGGGAGATTGGAAGTGAGGAGTTATATCTTTTGATAACAAAATCATAAAATTGTAAATGTAGAAATGGAAAAGTGGCAACTTGATTTAAAACTATAAAGGAGTATAATACAGCAACATGAAATCAGTGTCTTAACCATCTTCTTGGTCCTCTTTTCCATAAAATGAACACCCATCATATATTTATGGATTGTGAGGGAGGTGTATTAGTCCATTTCTGTTGTTTATAACAAAATACATGAAATTGGGTAATTGTTGAAGAAGTGAAGTTTATTTCTTACCGTTTTGGAGGCTGGGAAGTCTACAGTACAGACACACTTGGTGAGACATAAATGGAGACACACATGCACACACATGGTGAGGACCTTCCACAGCAACATGCAGTATCTCGTGGCAAGATTGGGCTGAGCAGGAGAGAGCCAGCCTGCTCGCTCACTCTCTGTATAAAGCCATCAGAACCACTCCTGTTACTCCATGAATGGGTCAATCCATTCACGGGGGTACAGTTCTCATAATCTAATCACCTCTTAAAGGCCCCACCTTTCAATGACCATAATAGGATTTCCTAACCTCTTAACACCGCTACAATGGAGATTAAATTTCCACTACATGATCTTTTGGGGGACACATGTGGCCCATAGCAGGGGGAATCACACAAAACACCTCTCCTTATTTTGGTATTAAGGCCTTCCATGACATGGCCTCCTTGACCTCTCAGCTTTGTTTTCTATGGTGTCCCTTAGGAGTCTCCGTTTCCTTGGCTCAGCTGCTCCCTCAGCCTGATACTCTTCGTTCTTTGTGCAGCATTGTTGTTTTAGTTTCATTTCATTATGATTTCTGTGATTAAAATGAATAACTACTGATTTTATGCACTCTTAGTGCTGTATATGACTCACACCTTCTTTGAGTAATTGTTTCATTGTCCCCGAGCTATGGTTGGTCCTCTTCCTGCATACCAGATGCCCTTTGAGGGCAGGCATCCTGAGGTGGCCTTTCGTTTCTCTCTTTTATGAAATCCCCTGCACCAGGCAGTTCACGAGATACGTACTTTCTGAATTGGATTGAAATTGCAATAGCCAGATGGAGAAAAACCTCTACTCATGCATTATGGAGTACGTGATGACAGCATTAAAACATGAAGCATTTTCAATTTTGTTATAGAATGCTACAGTGAAAGTGAACAGGAAGATCCTGAGATAGCTGCGGAGACACCACAACCTCCTTACTTTTCCGAGGCTTCGACGTCTTTGGTATGTGCTGACATAAGTGGTCTGTTGGTCATAGATCAAATGTGTACATGTCATTCCTTCCAATTGACTAGAAACTACCTCAACAGATAAACTTTTAGAACAGACTAAATTACGGTACTTTCCAAACAGCAAGTGCAATTCTCAGGATGATCATTTTGAGCCTTCTCCATAGTGACCCACTGGCATGACAAATTCAGTGCATTTGTGCCTGACCCACAGATGTATCATGCTCAGAAGATTCACGGGAAGACAAAGGGCTTCTAAGTGATAGGCCAGTGCTTGCAATCACTTGTTTTATAATGTTGATTTATACCCTATTTGTTCTCAGAAAGAATTTAAAGTGCCTTGCCTAGGTGCATGTACTAAAACAATGCAAAATGAACTTAAAGGGGATGAAAAATTAGCATAAAGAGAAACGTAGTCAGAAAGATAGCAAGAAGCTAGGAACAGGGTTAGTGCATAAAAATTGCATATAGAATAATTTTGTATATTCACTAGAGAGGAATTCAAATTTGATTCTAAGCTCTGGAAGCATCCAATGTAAGTTCAGGTTATTAGTGGATATTAAGACTATGGAGAGTTTTTTTCATATCTGGATGCTCTAATCATTATAGCGATGGCCTTTAGAAACGGTTAAACAAGGGTCATCGGGGAAGTCGATTTATGGTTTTTACACCTACCATGTACCAAGACTTATGTAGGTGTTTTAAATATATGATCATTTAATCCTCCAAACAACCCTGAGAAGTAGTAGTATTTAATTTGCATTTTACTGATAACTGATGAGGCCAAGCATCTTCTCCTCTTTATTAGCCAGGATTTGCTCTTTTGTGAAGTTTCTGTTAAATTTTTTGCATATTTTTAGTCTCCTCCTCTTCTTCTTGACTTATAAAATTTCTTTAATTTATTATTCTAAATATTAGTCCTCTGTCAGCTAAAAATGAGCATATCTCACTTTCTATGTTTTAAAATACTTTCATGATTTCTCTTTGTAAACAGATATTCTTGATTTTAATGTCTTAGAGTTATCTATCACTTTCAAGTGAAAAGTTTAGTGCCTTTTTCTTTTCTGGTTTAAAAAATTCTTTACTATCCCCAGGTCATGAGGAAGTAGATATTACTACCTTCATTTTATGGTCAAGGAAACTGAAGATCAGAGATGCTGGATGGCATGATCAAACACCCAGTAAATGTAGTCCTGTGATTGGAATCCCAGTCTGTGGAGCATTATAGCACGTGCTCCTTCCACCATGACAGTTGCTTGTCCAGAGACCCAAATAATCACAGGTTTTGACAGATTACTCATTCACTTGCCAGACTTCTTCTGCCAGAATTTCCATTCACTCTGATAAAGTTTTAATCTTTATTGTGTTTTGGCAGTTCCTGGATTTAAGGGGTTAAGTTGATCATTTAAATAATGACCACGATTGTTTTTTTTTTTGTTTGTTTGTTTTTTCCTTTTTGTCTTTTTTCGTGTCCGTCAACGGATCGCAACCCTCAGTGTCGCGCCGGTACCAGACCGGGACCGGCAACGGGATCGCAACCCTCGGTGTTGCTCCCACACCTCGCTCAGCCAGTGAGCGGGAACCGGTCTGTATGTGGGATCCGAACCCTCGGCGGGAGGGCCGCCGCGCTCCCAAGCAGCGCACTGTAGCAGTGCACCACCAGGCCGGCCCCGACCACGATTGTTTTTATCGACTGTCAGTAGAGAATTGTGGTCACTTTTCTAATTTATTTGGCAAGCAGCCAAGACAAGGAATAAACACTCCTATTTGTTGAATAAACATGTTTATTAAAATCTCTGTTAAATATGATTAGCCAAAATTAAGCAAGATATAAATAAAATTCAACTTTGAACATGGTAAAATGTAAACCAATTTTTTTTTAAGTTTTAGTCAGTTTTACTATCGTTTCAAAAATCTCTGCACACCGATATACCCCTCTCAATGCCTGTACGAGGGTAGACAGTTCCCACCAATTTTCTAACGGCTCTTTAGGCTTTTCCCTAATGTAATCTTTTTCCTCTTTTAAAATCAGTTTCTGAATTTAGAAAAAGCTTTTATTTTCTCTATATCACTCAATCTTAATGGTATCTCCAGACCTTAAAGTGTCTGCCAGATTTTGACAACTTTAAATAAAGTACCTTTTATTGCTCCTAAAGAAGTCATCAACTTTGTGCTGAATAGGTCTTCAATAGTTGTTCCTTGTTGTTGATTTAATAGAAAGTCATGTATTTATTTTTGTTTAGTTCCTGTCTCTCTTTGTCTCTTTCTGTCTCTGCCTGTTTCTCTCTTTCTGTGTCTGCCTCTGTCTCTCTCTCCTGTTCTAATGTGTAGCACACAAGGATTTGGTTGGTCCTCTCTGCATCTCTTCCTCAAATTTTTTCTCCCTCCAACTGTGCCCACTAATATAACTGTTTTGTGACTATTTTGGCTCTAGAATACTGAGATTTTCAGTTTTATAATTGCAAGCTAGTATCACAGATTACTAAGAGCATTGTCAGGCA
>NW_007726352.1:585040-585525 GCF_000696425.1 Galeopterus variegatus | reverse complement strand
GGATTGTGGCTCAATTGCATTATACAATGATAGTCTAATCCAGTGTTACAGAAGAAGCTCAGGGAATGCTTGTTTCAAAACAAATAAATGAAGGCATGCTTATGAGACCAGTAAGTTAGGTTACTGGATGCAGGAAAGTCTAAAATTTTCTGAGTCATCAATCAAATGTTATTTTTTTACAAGCTCTAAGCTGAGCATTTTTTTGGCAGTCCACTAAAGCTAACATTTTCTAAAGAAATATATTGGAAATAGTCAAATACATGTTGAATGGTTAGATTTTTTTCCCCCCTTAGTAACAGAATATGTTCCTCCTGCTCACATATTTCCCAGGCAGATTTTGTTTTTGTTTTCTCTTGTTTCTGAAAAACAGGCATGCAAGGCACTTAGTTAAAATAACATTTATGCTTTTCATTTAAACTGATGAAATAAAAAAGAATTATGGTAACTTTTATGCAGAGTGTGAATCAAAGTACTTTTTTGGCTCA
>NW_007726352.1:573294-584254 GCF_000696425.1 Galeopterus variegatus | reverse complement strand
AATAAAAAAGAATTATGGTAACTTTTATGCAGAGTGTGAATCAAAGTACTTTTTTGGCTCAATATGATATAGGCTAGCTATGACTTAGATATATGAACCTGGGAGGAAAATAAAAAAGAATTATGGTAACTTTTATGCAGAGTGTGAATCAAAGTACTTTTTTGGCTCAGTATGATATAGGCTAGCTATGACTTAGATATATGAGCCTGGGAGGGGGGGAATAATTTTTTCCCAAGTTTTTGCTTTAAGAAAATATTTTGGGTAATGAGCTTTCATTTTGTAATGATGAACGCAACTGTATAATACTATTATGGAAAATTATTCAAAAAGTTTTGAACTCTTGAAAAAATTTAATTCAGTGTTCAATTGTTCTAATTGCTATAAAGATGAGTAATAAAGCTTCAGTACCAGCCCAGTTTGGACTATTGCTTCCAATGGACTGAACCACATTCCACAAGAGAATGAAGAATACTTTGGAATCTTCTCTGAGTGAAGAAGAGGTTTTTCTTTATGTTTCTTCTTCTTGGGACGGCTTTACAGCATTGATAGTAGAAAGGACATCCTTTTATTCTTAAAGAAATTAGAAATGGGGAACTTTCTGACAGGTTTACTAGAGCAGCTCAGAACAGATGAGGGACTCTAAGCTTCACTTTGTAAGATAATTTTTAGATATGACTATCTGTGATTCCTTGGAATTTACAAAAGAACAAAAATGAACCAATTTTATACTGATAATTTTTATAAGTTACAAATTAATTTAAGATCTATAAAGGTCATTAAAAACCTGCTTCTTATATTTTCCTCTAACTTTAATTTTTTGAGTATTATGTAATAGTCTGATCTATGCTTATATTCTTATTTGTTTATTTAACAAATATTTATTAAGAGCCATTGTTCTAAATATTTGGGACACGTCAGTGTACAAAGTGGACAGTGAATTGTGTTCTTCATGAAGCCAAACTTCTAGTTAGGGAAATTGATAATAAGTAATGAACATGATAAGGAAAATATCTGCATGTTGGTAGAAGTAGAGCAGGGTGAGTAAGGGGGACTGGGGGGCTGGGTGTACATAGTGAGTTGTGGCAATGACAGGGTGGCCAGGATGGCCCTGACTGAGAGCTAAGATATGAGCAAATCTCTTGAAGGGCAGGGTGAGAGTCAGCCGGTAGATACTTGGGAAAGGAGTTTTCCAAGCCAAGGGAACAGAGTCAAGGTCTCCCTTGGTAATGTAGGGAGGCCAGTGTGGGTAGAGCAGGAGGAGCCAAGGTGACAGTAGTAGGAAGTGGAGTCAGGGTTAGAGGTGGCCATGCCATGTAGGGCCTGTGAGCCAGTGAAGGACTTCAACATTGTGAATTATTTAGGGAGACTTTGGAAGGTTTGAGTAGAGGAGTGACGTAGTCAATTTCCACTTTAAGTGGACCACTCAGTCTGCTGTAGGAAGAGACCCTGGGAGGTGGGGAGTAGGCTAGGGGCAGAGAAAAGTAAGGGAAGGTATGCAGTAATTTATTGTGATATGGTTGTGATTCCATCATAGATAGCAGTAGAGTAGATGGAAAATGGCGTGGTCGAATTTTGAATGCATTTGGAAGGTAGACCACCAATAGTGAACCATATGTGAGAGAAACAGAGGAGGTATGTATTTATAATCCCAGCTTCAAGCAACTCATGCAGATTATTTTCACACAACAGTCCTTACATTTTGATGCTTTTCAGAAGTGCAATTCCTTTATATAACTGAAGGATGGAAAAGAAAAAAAAAATCAGCTAAAGCAAACCACAGAAGCAATAAGTAAAAATAAACCCTGCAAACTGTGGCCCAGTGGCTGGTGTCAGAGTAGGAAGTTGACAATGAAACACAGAAAGGGGTGAAACTCATTTTAGAAATTCAAATGTAATCTTAACAGAACAGATCTTGAACAGTTTACTGAAGTTCTCTTGATCTTTTAATATCTGTCCTATATAAAAAAATAGACATGCTTGCAAGTGGGTAGTTGTATGAAAAATTATCGGTGACTATACATACAAGAAAAAGGTAGAAAGAAAAATTCATCCTTTCTCCTTAAGATGCAAAAAAAGATCATAAGTTCTATGATTGGACATTTAACTGATTTTTAAGACTTTTCTGAAAGTCACTTTTATTGGTATTTTTGCATTTTCCTTTAACCGTTTATCTTCGCAGCCTGCTCATCTGGCAGTCAGTCACAAAGCCTGGTGGCTGTCTCCTGCCTTCTGTTCCCTCAGCCCTAGCCGAAGCCCTCATTAGCTCTTGCCTGAGTTATTGAAATAGCAGGCTATTTTTCTTTCCCTGTCTCTAATCTATCTCTCCGCTTAAAAACCACCTCCAAATGAGTCTTCCTAACGTGACGTTCTGTCTTGCCTGAGTTATTGAAATAGCAGGCTATTTTTCTTTCCCTGTCTCTAATCTATCTCTCCACTTAAAAACCACCTCCAAATGAGTCTTCCTAACGTGACGTTCTAATAATATGGATTCACCTGCATGAACCTTCCAGTGAGTCCTTATTGCTTATCAATTCCCAACTCCTTGGCTTGGTATTTAAGAGCTGCCATTACAGTCTTGTTGCTGATTCCTTCTTTATCACAGGTCAAGAAACTGCCCGTTGTTTCCCAAAGGCTTTCCAGACGTTCTTATTTGTGCACCTGCAATTGCAAAATTTCTCCACTTGCAGGAGCCAGTTGCCCCCACACCCCCCATTCCACCTTCTCAATATCTTTCAAGACTGCTTCCAATGTGACTTCCTTCATAAGAGCTTCTCTAGTTCTCTATGTCAGGATAATTCTTTCCTCTTCTGAGCTCTCTGTATTCCTGTAGCACTTTGTTTTTTGATGCTTTTTTCATGTTATAATCTGCCTTGTATTATAGATTTTGTATATCTGGCTCATTTCTCTAATTATTAAATTCTTAAAGTCAGAGAGACAGTGTTCAGTTTCTTTTTGTTTACTCACAACATCTATGACTGTGCCTAGCACATATTTGAAACTAAATAAATATTTAACGGGCCAGTGGATGATTATTGTGACCTCATCTGCACTCTGCACAAATTTCTCGCTGTATGAATATTCCCCCATGTGAATTAGAGAGTCATTTCTTCACACTTGTCAAGTGCTTTCACAGCTTTGAGAAGGATGATTTCCTTTGACTCTCACAAAAATCCTTNAGAACAGATCTTGAACAGTTTACTGAAGTTCTCTTGATCTTTTAATATCTGTCCTATATAAAAAAATAGACATGCTTGCAAGTGGGTAGTTGTATGAAAAATTATCGGTGACTATACATACAAGAAAAAGGTAGAAAGAAAAATTCATCCTTTCTCCTTAAGATGCAAAAAAAGATCATAAGTTCTATGATTGGACATTTAACTGATTTTTAAGACTTTTCTGAAAGTCGCTTTTATTGGTATTTTTGCATTTTCCTTTAACCGTTCATCTTCGCAGCCTGCTCATCTGGCAGTCAGTCACAAAGCCTGGTGGCTGTCTCCTGCCTTCTGTTCCCTCAGCCCTAGCCGAAGCCCTCATTAGCTCTTGCCTGAGTTATTGAAATAGCAGGCTATTTTTCTTTCCCTGTCTCTAATCTATCTCTCCACTTAAAAACCACCTCCAAATGAGTCTTCCTAACGTGACGTTCTAATAATATGGATTCACCTGCATGAACCTTCCAGTGAGTCCTTATTGCTTATCAATTCCCAACTCCTTGGCTTGGTATTTAAGAGCTGCCATTACAGTCTTGTTGCTGATTCCTTCTTTATCACAGGTCAAGAAACTGCCCGTTGTTTCCCAAAGGCTTTCCAGACGTTCTTATTTGTGCACCTGCAATTGCAAAATTTCTCCACTTGCAGGAGCCAGTTGCCCCCACACCCCCCATTCCACCTTCTCAATATCTTTCAAGACTGCTTCCAATGTGACTTCCTTCATAAGAGCTTCTCTAGTTCTCTATGTCAGGATAATTCTTTCCTCTTCTGAGCTCTCTGTATTCCTGTAGCACTTTGTTTTTTGATGCTTTTTTCATGTTATAATCTGCCTTGTATTATAGATTTTGTATATCTGGCTCATTTCTCTAATTATTAAATTCTTAAAGTCAGAGAGACAGTGTTCAGTTTCTTTTTGTTTACTCACAACATCTATGACTGTGCCTAGCACATATTTGAAACTAAATAAATATTTAACGGGCCAGTGGATGATTATTGTGACCTCATCTGCACTCTGCACAAATTTCTCGCTGTATGAATATTCCCCCATGTGAATTAGAGAGTCATTTCTTCACATTTGTCAAGTGCTTTCACAGCTTTGAGAAGGATGATTTCCTTTGACTCTCACAAAAATCCTTTATTAGTTTTACAGACAAGGAACCCAAGTTCCAGAGAAGTGAACATGACCATATTAGTAACATTTGCAGACCGTTTATGTTCCATTAAGATATTCTTTTTGGTGTATCATTTGTTCCTCTTGATAAATCTGAGTCAGTTGGGCAGTGAGTAGATACTTTTGTGTGTCTCCCACGCGCCAGGTACTGTCTCGGGTAAGGAGATGCTGAGCTGAGCAAGACAATGTCTCCTTCCTTGAGCATTCGAAGTTCTAGGTTGAGGAAGAGGGACAATGAATTTGTCATTCAAACAATTATTTCAAGTAATAAAATAAATTTATTTCATTAAAAATAAATGCTACGAAGTGATAAATGCTAGGAAGAAGATAAAACAGGGCAACGTGCTAGGGAGTGGCTGGGGTTGGCAGGGGAGGGTATTGCTTTCTCTACCCGTGTCAGGGAAGACCCTGCTGAAAAGTGAGGTTTGCATCGATGACAATGTGAGGAGAAGAAGGCAGCTGACCAAAAACACATGGGAGAGTCTGCCAGGCAGAAGGAGCTGGAGATGTGCTAAAGGGACAGGGAGAAAGCCACTGTGACTAGAAGGGAGTGGACAAGCGGGGAAGTGGAAGGAGAAACAGCTGGAGGGGCACCCAGGGGTTCATGCGGGTCTTCTCAGCTGTAACGAAGACCATGCATGCATTTTTTGACCTGTGGTGGGCAGTTACTAGCAAATTTTCAGCAGAGAAATATTGTGATCTGTTTTATGGTTTAGAAATACCCTATCTGTTCCTTGGAGGATGGAGGCAGGAGGCCAGGAAAGTAAACTTGGAGGTAAAATAACTTCTCCAAGGTCATTTGGAGATAGAGGATTGAAGTGATGAGCAGGTCTTCTGTCAGCTCGTTGCCCAAAGTCATGCAGAAGGTCAGTGACAGAGGAGGGAATGTACTCTGAAAGGTCTTTTGGTTTTTAGAGTAATGCTTCTACTAGTATATGGAAGAAATGCAAACGTAGTTCTCGCTAGGGCTTACCAACAATCAATTGGCTTGTTTTTGTTAATATGGCCAATAAAAGGCGAGAAAAGCAGTATACTTTCCTTCCTTTTTTTCTTGTTTGGTTTTATTATGTTTAATCTTAAGTTATTCCTATATGTTTTTTTTTTTTTTGTTTCCCATGTGCTTTGACTAATGTTGCTTAACATTTATATGCTGACTCACTCCTTCCTAACTACAGGCTTTCAGTGGCCATTTTAAACTATTTTTCACCACATCAAACTTGTGTTTTGAAAACAGTTCAAATAAGAGGATTTTAAAAAAAATTTTTAATTTTTTTATTTTATCATTACACAATAGACTTTTTTTTTGATTATAGAGCGAACTAACATTTGAATTAAGCTTAAAAATGAAATATTTAAGACCTAAATGTTCTGAAATGAATTAATCCACATACAATTATTAATCTGTATATAAATAAGACAATAATTTTGTTTGAGATTATGAGAATGGTTTGTGGGACGGCTTGTATTGTAATTGCAGTAACCCCTAGATCCTGGGATTAGGATGAACCACCCATCGTAACTTCATGGAGAATTTCAGGGAGCTCCTCAAAGAGGCTGAGCTGCTTTTGGGTGCCATTCTTCACGTAGCTGGCTCTCTAGGTCATTCTTTGTTGGCATTAATTTGTTACTAACTAAGCGTCAGGCACAGATACAGAAAATAGAGATGCAAAAATGATTCAAAACAGCCTGTTCTCAAGTAGCTCGCCAAAAAAGATTAACAGTTCATAGGTAATTTCAACATAAGTTGACAAATAAAATGATATTCCACCTGCTACGATATAAGTAAGCCTGGGAGCATCAGGCAAAGGTACCTACCAGGCTCTGAGGCAATCAGAGAAGGCTTCTTGGAGGAGCTGGCATTGGAACTGACACATGAAGGATGAACTTGTATTAGACCAGCAGAGGTTGGTGGAAAGGAGAGACTGTCACTCCTTTTTTACCTTCATTTGGTTTGCATTGGGGAGTTTTATGAATATATTGTCCAAGTGGTTCACAGATGGCACTGGGGGCTCAGAGTTCTATGCTTGACCTTGGCTATTGGTAGCTACAGAATGTTAGAAATAACGAACCATGCTTTAGCAGTGTACTTTCTATAAAGCATGCTCCCAAATTGAATCTTCTGGAATGGAACCCCAGGTTCTCTTTGATTTGTATTTTGTCAGTCTGTCTTCCAAGGAAAATTTTCTTTGATCTAATACATGTATTATTTTTCATTTTCTGTCCTCTCCAGTTCTTCTCATTCCTTCTTTCTTTTTTTGTTCGCTCTTTTCCATTTTAAAATCAAATTTATAAATGTTACATGGTGCCTAGAGAAAATGAATTGAAAGCATTTGTACTGTGTTTGAATAGCACCACAAACAGGAACATACTTTGCAGATATTTTTGATGCTCATTTAATAGGTCTTTGCTTATTCTTTAAGCAGAGTTTTGATGTTCAAAAAGCCTTGCAGAAAGTGCCTCAGAGACTATGTACATAGTCTTTTGCTCAAATAGACTATTTTGCTATAATCAAATTAAAGTAATATCAGCAGGAACAACAGGAAAAGCTCACATGTGGTCTCATTTCAAAAAGGGAAGCAGATCACATGGAAGCTGAGTTTTACTAAAATAGCTCACAATAGGGGAACGTGTCAGGACTGGGTCAGAATGGATATTTTTGTTAATATTTATTTTGTAGATCCTGCTAATGAGTAAACTATTCCTGGCATTTATTTGGACAGTTTGGGTGTTTTGCATTCCCTCCTCCAGATAACTAGGGTTTTATTTAGTCAATTACAGATCTTTGATCTCTTAAGTTAAATGGTCTGAGTGATTTAGGTAATCAGTTCCCAAGCTACTTGACACATTCCTGAATTTTCATGTCTGTACCAATATATTATTATAGAGAAGATGCATATGATCAGTTAGATATTTTAGTGTCATGCTATTTAAAAGTGGATTTATTGATGATTTGACAATCCATGTCTAGTATGAAGCCAGTTGGGAATACATTGGGTAAGATACTGGCTTTTCCCATCAAAACTCAGATCTTAGAAACTGAAACACTGGAACAAAGTCAATCATTCTAAGTTAGTTGCAATGACTAAGGTTTTTAGAGAGGATCTTAGTTTGGTCTTTGGCTTCCTCTCTCTGACAATCTCCTTTCTTCCACTTCCTTGGATTTTTGAATGCTCGAAACTGACAGGAAATATCTGATAGGATGATGTAATGAAACTGAACCACAAAATGCCTTCTCTATCTTATCTGCCATTGGAGATATAGGGTGATCCACAGAGCACTGGAGTCTAGATTTTAGGGCTTTATTGACCAGTACAATTAAAAATAGAGAAACAACAGAGAGTTGGCAACACAGGTCATTAAAAAAAGGAAACTCCAAAAAGACAAAAGCTTATATATATGATTACCCTTTTTAAAAAAGGCATATATTTTAACATCGAAATGTAACAAGGATAAAAACCTCAGAATAAATGAAGTTTTTCTCAAGAGAGTGTCTTTGTGGGTGATGTTGCGTTGACGTTTTCTCTGTGGACTGGTGGAAATGTTGCCAAGGACTGTCATTCATCCTTGGAGTGTGTGTTAGGAACCGCTGTCAGAAGATCCTCCGTAATCGACCCTCTTATCATCTGTGGCACAGCTTTTGTCTTCTGTTTAGTCAATTCAGATTCTGCAAATGTATTCTTTTCTTTGGTGAAATTTTATTAAGGTTTTTATGTTATTGAAGAGTGAATATGAATTAACATTATTTCATCTAACTTGTGTAGAGATGAACTGATATTGGTCATGTGCTAAGGAACATGTGAACAATATTCAATCATATAAGTATGAAATGTGTGTTCTCTGTCCACATCACTGACCTCCGCTCAATTAACATTATTTTGCTTCCTGTCTGGCTCATTTATCAAGAGTTTTGCCCCATCAGTGCAAATTCCATGATAAAGTGCAAATTATTTTTTACTTTAATACTCTAAAAAATTTCCCAGAGAGGCCTTTTATGTTTCTGGAGAACATTGGAAAAACAAGGTAAAACATGATATGGAGGTTTTTCAGAACCTCAAACAGTGAATTCAAAGTTCTACAAGTTGATTTTGGAGAACGGCACCTGAGTGGCTGTCGTACAAAAATAAATACCAACATTTGTCTTTTGAGTCTTTTATTACTGGTCACTTTTTGAAGCAACACCAGGGTACCTTTATTGAAAGTGAAAAATAGAGAATGGTGGTTTAATCATGATTTCTTTTATTCTTTTTTGGTTTTATTTGTGAAAAATAGGCTGCACAGCAGGCATCTTCGTCCTCACCCAAACTGAGTAAAACATCATGTTCTTTCTCTTCTCTGGAAAATACAACAAAGACATCCAGCAGTTTTTCTTCCTCTGCATCTAAAGAAAGACAGTCCTGGCTTGACACAGTGAGCAGTTCATCTGCCGCTGAAGACGTGGCTCACTCCATAACATGTACTGTGCAGGTTCTTTCACCTGTGCCCTCAGAGGGGAACAGTCACAAGGCTCTGGAATACAGCTTTGTTACATCAGAAAGTGGATTTTTGAACTCTTTATCTAGTGATGACACTTCTTCATTGAGTAGCAACCAAGACCATCTTACTGTCCCAGATAAGCCTACTGCATCAAAGATTATGGACAAAGGTAAACCAAAAATTATTTACTCTTTTTTAGAGAATGACTATTTGCACGCGTGTTTGGAACTCTAATGTTAATTTTTGTGACAGGAATGTTTAATCATGAATGGTGATTCAGTAATTAGGCAGTCAGGTGGGTCTAAGCCCAGGAGCTGTTTTTGCAGGGGAGTTTGCATGTGGACAACTCCAGCTACCAGGCCACTAATTACCTGCTAGAAGTTACACCAACCAAATGCTTTAGGACTATGAGACATGTGGTTATAAACTAATGATACTTTCCCACCAATCTGAGAAAAAGCTTGCACCTTGCTTTGGTCCCACGTCCCATGTTATGGAGCTTGTGGTGGTTGAAGCAGGGTTTTGTAGTCTGGTATTCATAACATCACCTCCGTGGTTCCAAATGAACTTAAAGCAGCCACCTTCCCCGGGCCATACCCACAGACAATGTCTGGTTTCTGGTCAGTAGGCCCGTGGATGTGGGAATGTGGTTAACAGGAAGACAGACAATTTCATGTGCTTTGGAGGGTAGCACTATAACCTTTAAATGTGAAAGAGAGCACAGGTTATGCTTTTAAAAGATATTTTAAATCTTAACAAAGGAAACTTAACGATGTGCAGAAATTAATAATGTGAGTTTTTTAATACTCTGTAAAAATTGATCCTTATCTTTTATTCAGGACTTCTTTTTGTTACTATTCAATCATGATTTGTCTTTTCTGATTGTCACTACTTTATTCATTCTGGTGTGACACAAACTTACCTGACATAAGATACTGAGCAGTGAGAGAATGATGAGTTTGGTTTGTATTTTGTCACTGTACAGTTGAGAGAAAGGTGATTGTCAAATTCCCATCATAAGTACCAGAGTTGCCTAATGCCATAGATAAGTGCTCTTCTCTGTCCCCAGCCTACTCAGGGAATGGTTCTTCAAGTTCTCTAATGTTCAGATGTACCCTATTAATTAAACCCTATGCTTTGTTTTTAGAGCAGTGTAGGCTAAGGATTACTACTGCCGTCCAAGTTATTTGTGTGTGTGTGTGTGTGTGTGTGTGTGTATAGTGTTTAAAATATGTAAATTTGAATACTCAGGCTGGTAACTCATTTTCCAAGTCACCACAGTTGTCACCACCCCTTGTGGCCTTACCTGAAGATGCTTTACGTAGTTGGGTTCCTTCCTGGCTTCTGATGGCATTTTTGCTTGATACCTCCAATGTAGGCCAGCTGTCTATTTTACATTTGAAAAATTGCAGAGAATGAAGTCATTGTCAAACTAACCCACTTCTAGAGGTGAATAGGTGGGACAGGGAAGACAAAGGAAACACACCACTGCAGAACATAGGGGGGTAAGGATTAGACTGTGAGGAATGGAAAGGGAAGACTCACGCTGGCCACAGGGTTGTGAGGTGCTGTTGTACAGACAAGGCATTGGCCCCGCTGCAAGCCCCTGGTCTCCCATGGAGGAATGAGGGGGTGCCACGGGCCTCGACCCCACCCCTCCCCCTTCCTCCTTCTCCCACCCTATTTTCTTCCTTCCTCTCTCCTCCTCCCCGCCAACTGCTCCACAACAACATCGTAGAATATAGAAAAAATAGTAATATTAATAAATAAACTTGATAAAAAAATAAAATAAAAAAAAGACAAGGCACTGGGGCTTATTTATATCTTCTTGGAACTACAAAATTGAGGTCTGTGGTATAAGTGAAAAAGACTAGCTTTAGTTCAGCATAAGAAACTCCTTTTCAATGCTGTTAAAAATAGAATAGAATGGGTTCCGTGGAAGGTAATGCATTCCTTTTCCTTGGAGGTGTTCACTTATTCTGAGACAACCATTTATCCTGGGTATTGACTGCACATGGCAGATTGACCACAACTTGGTTCTTGTGAAGATACCTGAAGAGAGAATTTAGGTATCTTTTTTTTTTTGTCTTTTGTCTTTTGTCTTTTTTCC
>NW_007726352.1:469578-573101 GCF_000696425.1 Galeopterus variegatus | reverse complement strand
GTGGGATCCGAACCCGCGGGCGGGAGCGCCGCCGCGCTTCCCAAGCGGTGCACTATCCAGTGCGCCACCGGGCCGGCCCCGAATTTAGGTATCTTGAACTAGATGACCTCTGACTTGATACTGAGATGATCCTTCCAGATAGAGGATTGGTGGAACTAAAGAAAGTAAGAAGCGCTACATTTGTTATTTTCCTGCTAAACATTCTTACTTTAATTATTGGGCCATAAGTAGAACTAAAAATGTTACACACACACACACACACACACCCCAGAATGAGCATAACTTCATGAGCATATTACAGAGTAAGATTCCCAAGAGATAATCCTGCAGATTGAGAGTTTTCCTTGAGGACCAGTAACCTGAGAGTCATGGGAAGATGCGTGCAGTTCTTGTACTTGTCTTAATGCCATTCTGGAAGTGCATGTGCCGCTGAGCCTGGCTGGTTCCCAACAGCTTTTTTAATCTAAGAACAAAGAAACCTGGCATTATTTAGTTTTGAATTACATGCAAAGTGACCAACAAAATCTGCACGCTTTTTCCAACATCTTGATGTGAAGGTATTCTTCCTGGTAGAAAGGAAGGGAAAATGAAAGTACTTTTTTCCTCTCTGATTTGTTGACAGCTGCCGTATGTTACAGGATTTTTGCTGATGATTTTCTCCTGCTGCTGGGGATTTGGTTAAATTCCCAGAAGAGCTGAACCATATAAAGTCATCTCTATGGAAACAGCAACCCAGTCTTTGCTTGCATTTGTGATGACTTGCTGTTGAATAATCAAATTGCATATTGTGCATTTTTAAAGTGTGTGTTTGTGTGTTGAAGAAGAAGGTAACTTTTCATTTTTGTGACTTCTAAAAATTACTGGTTTTGAGTTGCCGATAAAAAAAAAGGCCTTGAAATTCCTATGTATGAAATATTGTTCAGGGTGTTTTTATGTCAGGGATTGAAGAATCAACATGGTCCAAGAAAAGAGTTAGGATTTTAGAAGATTAAGTCCCAGTCCCAAGAATTATTTGCCAGAGAAAGAGGCTTTTGTTCTAGAAAGGATTCTTAAAGTTTAATAACTGAGTCCAGAAACAAGAGGACAGCGTGAATTATAGATTTTCTTTTATTCAGACAATGAAAGAAATATTTTGCAGTTGATATGCAATTAAAACAGTGGTTGCTAGAATTTTGTGCTGAATTTAAATATCTTTTTAGACATTTCTCCCTTAGTGTAAGCCATTAAAAACAAATAAAAACTAGGGTGTTAATTGCATCCTATTGCTTTCCTACCCTGGGAGTTCTGGAGTTCCAGAGCTCTAACAATCCTTTACTGAGTATTCTCACAAAGCCTAGTGGGAAAAAGATGATGGGATTCATGGAATATTCATCTCAGCTCAACAACTCTGTACTCTTCCTCTATTTTGTGAGATTTTTTTGGCCCCTGACTTATGCCTATGTGATGATAAGTTACACAGTATGTCTCTATGTCATATGTACAACATGCACTACCTGCTGATGATGTGGGGACAGTGTCCCTTCTACTTAATAAATGGAATAACTACACTCTGGATGCTGAAAAGCTGCATATCAACTAATAAGTCTAATACCCATTTATGCAAATAAGTTGTCAAGTACAAAAATAGCCAGAATAGATCTGGGAGTCATGTAGATTACGAGCTGAATAATAAGCATTGTTAATGAAAAGACAAGCATTCTAGGGCATGCATGACATCTCAGAGAAGTGACACAAATGAGCCGGATTTTAGAACTTAACAAATATTAGCAAACATTGTATACTGTATAAGTGTGACCTATACAGATGCTACATTATTTTAGCTAGCTACTTTGAAGGTTGCTGTAGGAATTATGTGGTATGCCTCTTCAGGAAGCAACTAGATAATAAAAATAAGTTCAATACTGAACATAATTCAATTTAGTATTATTATTTTTATTATTATTCTGAGTACCTAACATGTATTCATGTACTTCGTGCTACAATGAATACAAAGATGAGCAAGATGCAATTTCTGATCTAAAAAATCTTTACATCTAATGGTGCGAGTGGGAGCAATAAGACACATTTTACAAAAGAAAGCACAGTGAAATAGGTGCCACAAGAGAGATACTCCAGGGATTTAAAAGAGAGCAAGGGCACAGAAGGAAGATCACATTGAAGTGGCAGGTTCTGAGTGTAGAGAGAGGAGCTGTGGGTAAGGGGGGTGGAAAGGAAATTTGGGTGATACTGAATGCTGGTCTAGGTTGTCAGTTAATTTCAATAGATAATGGATGATTGTTTCTAATCAGGGTAATCATATAATTGGAGCTATGCTTTAGAAGAATTTTTTTAGCTTTAGAACTTAGGATAGAGTATGAGGGGAGACAGGAAGACACAAGAAGAGTTAGGAAGCTTTGGTAATATCTGAGGTGGTAGTGGAAACAGGAGGCAAAGGAGAGACGTGAGGGATTCTGCAACATGCCTGTTAGGGTGAGGACTGATTTTGGTCTTTGTATATCCTTAGTACTTAATTGAGTCCCTAAAAAGGTATTCTTATATTCATAAAGATATAAATTTGGAGGTGAAGGGTTTAGAAGTAAAACAGTTGGGGAGAGCGTATTAAGAATGTTCCTCTCTGGCTGTCAAGTACACTAGGTACATCACTGCTAATGACCGCAGCATTCCTGCCAGAGCATGACATTTCTTCCAGATGAAAGCTGCATCTGTCATGACAAAACCAAGTCTCTGAAGCAGGCACTTTAGACATCCCATTTAATGGTATGCCACCAGAATTATGTTTTATCAATAATTTTGGGGGCATTTTTTGTTTGTATAGAGTATGGAAAACAGCATTGAAAGAATAAAATTCAGACTGTTTTCATATTTGATGGTAGAGTTATTTCTAAATCAGTGTAACTTTGAGCCACAGTTATCTGCCACAGGTTTATCTGCCTCGTTGGTCTCACAGTGAGGCAGAAGATCTTATGCTTAGCATGTGGTCAAGTAGACCTAGACAGTTTTTAAAGTTATTAGCATAATAATCTTCTGTTTCCCCCCTCTTTCTTATACCTTCTTGTTCTCAATTAAATCCTTGTTTTTTTTTTTTTTTTTTTTTTCATGACTCTTTTTGTATGTATGTGCTTCAGCATTTCTTCGGTTTTGTGGGGATTGTTTATTACAGTGAAAAGTATCATTGAACATAGAAGAGTATTTCGTATATGAGGGGACTTCAGAAAGTTTGTGGAAAAATAGAATTAAAAGATAATCTGAATCTTTCCACGAAATTTTGAAGACCCCTTGTATATGTATATAAACACACATGCATGCACTACCCAGGTAGCCACCATGCAGGCCAAGAAATAGAAATTAGCCAGCGTTCTAGAGGCTCCTTGTGAAATCCTCTCTGTGAAGCTGGAATTAGTTCATTTGCATTGCTTTATAGTAGTCCCTTGTTTTGATATTCCACAAGAAATGTATCTACTATCGATGAATACATTTTTTTTCCCAGCTTTGGGCTTTTGTGTAAAATGCTGGACATTTAAAAAAATTAATAGGTTTAATTTTTTAGAGCAATTTTAGACTTATGAAAGAACTGAGCAGAAAATACTGTTTTCATACACCCTACACAGTTTCCCTACACAGTTTCCTTTGTTGTTAACATCTGGCATTAGTGTGGTTCACTTACTACAGCTGACAACAAATACTGATAAATTTTCAACTCAAGTCCATTGTTTACATTTGGGTTCACTTTTGTGCTGTACAGCTCTATGGGTGTATAAATGTATATTGTCATGTATCCACCATTACAGTATCAAACAGAATGACCTCAGTGCCCTAAATATCCCCCGTGCTCTATCTATTTATCCTTCCATCCTTCCCCCAAGTACCTGACAACCACTGATCTTTCTCCTATCTCTTTAGTTTTACTTCTTCCAGCATGTCACATAGTTGGAATCATACAGTATGTAGTCTTTTCAGATTGACTTCTTTCACTTAGTAATATGAAATTAATGTCCCACCATGTCTTTTTGTGGCTTGATATATTATTTTTAAAAAATATTATCCCATAGTATGCGTATACCACAGTTTGTTATCCATTCGCTCACGTAGTCTTTTCAGATTGACTTCTTTCACTTAGTAATATGAAATTAATGTCCCACCATGTCTTTTTGTGGCTTGATATGTTATTTTTAAAAAATATTATCCCATAGTATGCGTATACCACAGTTTGTTATCCATTCGCTCACTAAAGAACATTTTAGTTGCTTTCAAGTTTTTGAAATTATGAATTAAGCTGCTATAAACATCTGTATGTAGGTTTTCGTGTGGATAAAGTTTTCAACTCTTTTGGGTAAATACCATGAAGCACAGTAACTAGATTATATGGTAAGAGTATGTTTAACTTTGTGAGAAATGCCAAATTGACTTCCAAAGTGGCCGTACCATTTTGCATTCCCACTAGCAATTAATGAGAGTTCCTGTTGCTCCATATCCTTGCCAGCATTTGGTGTCATCAGTGTTTTGGGTTTTTACCATGCTAGTAGGTGGGTGGTAGCATCTTGTTGTTTTAATTTGAAATTCTCTAATGAGGTAATGTTGAGCATCTCTTCATATGATTATTTGCTCTCTGTACCTCTTCTTTGGTGAGATATCTGCTGAGATCTTTTGCCCACTTTTTAATTGGGTTTTTGTTTTCTTATTGCTGAGTTCTTTGTATATTTTGGATACAAGTCCTTTATCAAGTCCTTTATTCATGTGTTTTGCAAATAGTTTCTCCCAGTCTCTGGCTGTCTTTTAATTTCCTTAATGGAAATTCTTGTGCATATATCTTGGTCCATATATGGCTACATTTCTTTAGGTGTGTATACCTAGCAATGGAATTGTTGGCCATGACAGATGCCTATCTTCAACCTTACTAAATAAGGACAAATCGCTTTCTCAATTAACTTCACCAAAATAACTTCTCTCTAGCATGTGTGAGAGAGCTCTCAAAGCCTTGTCTTCACTGTAATGACCATGGAGTGCACGTGCCATGAGTACGAACTATGCCAGTTGACCTCCATGATGCCTGCAGCTGATTTTCAAAATGTATTTTTCCTAAACTTCCTAAATTCCTAAAGCAAACTTCCTAAATTCTCATTTTGACTCTAATAATTTATCTTAAATTTTTTTTACATTATCAATCATATTTACAAGTGATGGTTTTGCTTTTTCCTTGCCAAGTATTATATCTCTTATTTATTTTTCTTGCTTTGGCTAGTCCTGCAGTACAATGCTGATAGAAATGGTGGTTATGGACATTTTTGTGGTGTGCCTGATCTCAAAGCAAAAGCTTCCAGTATTCTTCACTACCACAAACTGAGAAGTAGGTACTTCATAATCACCTGTATTTTATGGATGGAGAAAATAGAGCTTAAAGTGGTTAAGTAAATTGCTTTAAATAGTCTTGCAACCAGTAAGTGTGAAAGTTGCCTTGGGAATGGGTTCTGTTTGACTTTGGAGCCTGAGATCTTAGTCACCTAGTACCTAACAATAATTGTGAATAAATAATCAGTAAGACACAGGGTTGAGTTAGACATGATGTGAGCCAAGCCACATACAACCAGAATAACTTCTCTCCTTAGATAATCATTACATTATGTGCTTTTCAGTAACTAATAGTGAACTAGTACAGGTCACCTAATGATACAAACAGAAGCATATAAATACTACTACGACATCTCTCAGTGCGGAAACTTTATTCATTCAACAATATTTATCAAGTGTCTCTTATATGCCAAGCACTGTACTCTGTGCTGGGAAAACAAGCAAACAAAAGTCAAAGTAGACACCCTCATACAGCTTACTGAAGGGAAAGACTAGTAGAAAAATAGTAGGCGGTAGTATGTAAATATATAAAATATTCGGTTGTTATAAGTGCTTTTTTTTTTTTTTTACAGGAGACAGGGTAAGGGGGCTAGAGAGAGACTGGGTGGAGGTGGGGAATGGGGGTAGAATGTGTTATGTTACATTGGTGGACATGGGAAGTCTCTCTGATAAGTTGACATCTGAGCAAAAACTGATGGAGGGAAGAGGATGAGCCAAACTGATATCTGGGGCAGTCTTCCAAGCAAAAGCACAACAAGCACAAAGGCCCAGCAGTCGGACCATGCTTGACGTGATCAGACTAGCAGCAGAAAGGGGAATGTCTCACATGCAGGCTGAGAGGTGAGAGGCCAGAAGGGGGCAGGGATTGGACCACGCAGGGCCCCGGTAGGCACCCTGGTTCCACTTTGAGGGAGAGGTGGGCAGGGATCGGACCACGCAGGGCCCCGGTAGGCACTCTGGCTCCACTTTGAGGGAGCGGTGGGCAGGGATCAGACCACGCAGGGCCCCGGTAGGCACTCTGGTTCCTGCTGGAGGACTTTGAGAAGAGGAGTGATACCATCTGACGGATGTTTTAAATGAGCTGTTCTGGTTCCTTGGTAAGGGACAGACATTAGGGAGCATTGGTGAAGGCAGGATGGCCTGCCAGGAGGCTGTGGCACTGGTTCAGGTGAGATGATGGTGACTTTTCCTGGAACGCTAGCGGTGGAGGTGGAAGAGGGTCAGATGCTGCGTATGTTTCAATAGGCACACTTTATGATGGATTTTGTTAATATTTCCCCCTGTGTATTACTTGTTCTTATAAATTTGTTTATAGTGCCTGCATACAGAAAATTTTAATTTCTATGTAGCCAACTTTGTCATTATTTTCTCTCTGGCTTTTGGGTTTTGTCTCTTCCTCAGGAAGGACATTCTTACCTCAATTTATGGTAACATTCACCCATATTTTTTTATTAATACACTTACAGGATTAAAAAAGATAGCTCTTTTATTTATGATTGTAAGCGTGTAACTTATTTTTAAGTGAATATTCAGTTGCCCATTGCCACTTAACAGATTCTTTTCACACTGATTTGTACTGACACATTTACAGTATCAAAATTCTTATATGTATGTCCTTGTTTCTGCAGCCTTCATATTCTTTCACCGATTTTTTTAAAATTACTTTTTCAATATAGTAATTAGAGTCTACCTTTATAGGATGCTTTGATATTCTGTAGAACACTACTCTCCTTGGCACTATTTTGCAAGTAATCTTTTGAATTCGATTTTTAAGTTGTATTTAGAATATATCACATTGGTATTTTCTTTTCTTTTTTTCCTTTTGGCGGCTGGCTGGTATAGGGATCGAACCCTGGACCTTGGTATTATCAGCACCATGCTCTGACCAACTGAGCTAACCGGCCAGCCACATTTGAATTTTGATGGAAGTTTCTTCAGAATTTTAGATTAATTGTTTGAAAAGTACTATCTTTAAAGCACTGAGTCATTCCATCTATGAACATGGTATATCAGTCTATTCAGGTCATGTTAACTAAGTAATTATAGATCACACTAGACTATAGTCACAGAGATAAGAGCTTTATCTTTAAAAAGGTAAGGGCTATTTTATTTTATGCGAGGTACCTGGCATATAGTGGCTCTGGAACTTCACATCATGCACAACGCCTGGTTTTCTGGTTCATGGCTGGTGCTCTGAAAGAAACACAGGACTGGGAGTTGGAACCTGGGACCCAGGTGAGTCTCCAGTCTTTGTGATCCTAGTTAAGTTCTTCCTCTCTCTAGGATTCAGTTTCCTCATCTGTAAAATGAGGGAGTTGACCTAGATTAGGGGTCTCAAACTCACATACCTCCAGGGGCAAGGGTAACTTGGTGAGATGTGTGGGCCTAGTGGGAACTACAGGGCTGAAGAAGGCACCACAGCAAAAGGGAGAACAGAGTCCAGCCAGTCTTGGGAAAGTGGGCTCAGTGTTGTCAGGTCTTCCAATTTTTCATGAGACTCTAGAATGTGGAAATCTCCCATTTTTGAATGGCAATCAGTCCAAAATTTTCAATAAACTTTGTGCTGGACGAATGAAATAGGCCAGTGTGCTGGAATGGGCCTTCCAGCCCCCAGTTTATCACTCCTGGAATGGCTGTTCTCAGAGGAGTCCTCTGACTCATAGTTTGTCATTTTATGTGCCTGGAAATTGCTCCCAGGATTCACGGGTGAGTTCTTCTCTGCTGATGGGATGTAATATATGACCTTGGGCAGCAGTGTCAAATGCTTTGAGCCTGCAGCCTATACCCCCACTACAGGAGTGATCTGAGATGGGGCCTGGGCCTCAGCACAAGTCCCTAGTAGCCTCCAGAAACTCAGATTTCTTAGAAATTCCTAGAAACCCCAGCAGAGACCCCACCCTTGGCAGGCTCATCTGATCTACTAGACCCAGGGTGGCTGACAAAGAAATTGCAATGAATCAGAACTTGGACTCACAGGAAGCAATCCTGGGCTGAGCCTTAGGTATTATCTAGTTCAATTCCTCCATTCTACAGACCCAGAGTGGGAAGGAACCTGCCCCAAATCCAGGAGGACCCAGATCCCTGCAAAAAGGACTAGTTACTAGTGAGCACTTAGGCTAGACAGGCCTGGGTTTAAACCCTGGCTTTGTCACTTGTTAGCTTTTGACTTTAGGTCTTTTTCTAGATAAATAAATATGTTCCATAATTCTTGCCTCTATGCCTTTGCTTGTGCTATTTCTTTTTTCTTTTTTTTTTGTCTTTTTGTCTTTTTTCGTGACCAGCAACGGGATCGCAACCCTCGGTGTTGCCCCCGCACCTTGCTCAGCCAGTGAGCGGTCTGTATGTGGGATCCGAACCCTCGGCGGGAGCGCCGCCGCGCTTCCCAAGCGGCGCACTGTAGCTGTGCGCCACCGGGCCGGCCCTGCTTGTGCTATTTCTATAATGGGAACTCCCTTTTCTCTATATTTATCTCCTCTAAAAAAAGTCTTGCCCATTTTTTCAACAGTTGTTTCAGATTTCAACTCCTCTCTAAAGACTTGTATCCATATGTTTATTTGAATAGATAATACATTCACATATGCATTTAAAATTCAAGTGGTATGAAGTCTTTTTGATCATTATCCCAGCATCTTTGGCCTTTCCCACCATTAAACCACCACCACGTACAGCATGAGGTCTTGTAACAAAGGGAGACTGGTTATGAAAGTTAAGATTCATTCTGGGATGAAATTCTATGCAACCATTAAAAATTAAAATATTCACAAATTGTTATTGAGTTAAAGAATAGGTTACCACTTCATATAAAAGTAGGATCTCCATTTTGGCAGAAAAAAAGAAGGTAGGCATGGTAGGCATAGAAAAAAAATTGAGGACATGCAGCAAAATCTTATCAGTGGCATTTAGTGGGGGACAAAACTACGAGTGACTTTTTTTCTAATTTCCTTTTCCTGTTATTCTTTACTTTCAGGAATCTTCTACATAACCATGTATTCGTTTTTAGTCATTATAAAATAATAGTTCTTTACACTGTTGAATCTTTTATACCCTTTGGCCACCCAATAACTCTGGTTGATCAGAAAAGTAAGGATTATTATTCCTATTTTAGAAATTGAGGTTAGAGGGGTGTTTAGGATTTGTCCAAAGTCTGAAGCTAAGGCATGGAACCAAGACTGAAACTCAGATCCCCCCAAATTCTGTTCTTTGCTTTCTTAGGAGAAATCCCCCAGTCACTTCCTCAGCTCTAGCCATCCACATGGGTTATCTAAAGATTGTGCAAGGGGCAGAGAGGCCAGTAGAAACAAAGACACAAAATGACATCTTGACTGGGACTGGGGAGCTTTATCTAATGTTGACCTCCACATACACACAGGCATATGTCTGTGCCTTCACCAATAGAAACATGTATTGTTTTGGTCAAAGCTCTTTTGGAAGCAAACAGCAAAGATCTATTCAAATTAGCTTAAGTGAACAAAAAATGAATTTTCCAGAAGGGCAATGTCACATTTACTGAACCCCAAAGTAATAGGGCCTCAGAAGGCCTGGAAGGAGACATGGGAAGGAGTCAGGAGCCCTGGGAATCAGAGCTCTTTTGGCTGTATGTAACAAAGTCAACTTAAGCTCCAAAGTAAAAAGGACTCTATTTGAAAGACATAGGGTGTCTCCTGGATCCCACAAGCAGGAATGCCAGCAGGCCTAGAAGCAGACAGAAGAGCACTTTGGGGGCCAAGGAAGTCCTTTCTCTCCATCATTTGTCTCTAACTTGCTTTTCCCAGGCTGCAGACCAGCTTCTCTACATCTCTGGTCTGGAGGGAGGGAAGAACTTGCCTGCTCTCCACCTCCCCAGTTTTATATGTGTTGTTCCAGCCACACAGAAAGACTGGCTCTCTCGCCAGATTCCTGAGGGAAGGACTAACTGGCCAGACTTGGATCCGCCACCAATTTTAGCTTTGGTCAAAGGCAGGATCACATGGTGCAAACGTGGCATCCAGGAGCCAGCCCTCACTTCTTCTTTCCTCTGAGCATTCTTGCCCTCTGTAGATTGGCCTTCTCTTATTCCTCCAGCTCACGGCAGAAGATGGCTACACCATGGACCCCAAATTTTGTCTTGTTCCTCATCCCAGCCACACAAAAAACTGCTAGAACTGTTGAGCTCCAATGCCAAATCCCCTGGAGAGAGAATTGGATGAGCCCAACTCAGGTCCCTCGTCCACCTTGGTGCCATCCTCTGGCCAGGAGGAGGGAAGGAGTCCTGTCCTACCAAATGGCTTCCCTGACCCACACTGTGGGAGGAGGGCAGGGCTCAGAAAATGTGGATTGTTATGAACTGGGCAAACACCTCACTAGATGAGGGCTTTTCCTGATGCAATTACATCTTGTCATGGCTGTTAAGCTTGAAAGCATCTTCATAAATGAGAGGCTAGCTTTGCTGTCTTTCACTAAATCCCTGGAAAAACTGGTACATCTTTTCTTTTTAAGGACATCAGGATTAGAAACCTGTGTACAGGGGCCGGCCCGGTGGCAGTGCGCCACTTGGGAAGCGCGGCGGCGCTCCCGCCGAGGGGTCGGATCCCACATACAGACCGGCCGCTCACTGGCGGAGCGAGGGGCGGGTGCAACACCGAGGGTTGCGATCCCATTGCCGGTCCCGGTCCGGTCCGGGCGCAACACTGAGGGTTGCGATCCGTTGCCGGTCACGAAAAAAGACAGAAAGGAAAAAAAAAAAAAAGAAACCTGTGTACAGGGGCCGGCCCGGTGGCAGTGCGCCACTTGGGAAGCGCGGCGGCGCTCCCGCCGAGGGGTCGGATCCCACATACAGCCCTGCCGCTCACTGGCTGAGCGAGGGGCGAGTGCAACACCGAGGGTTGCGATCCCATTGCCGGTCCCGGTCCGGTCCGGGCGCAACACTGAGGGTTGCGATCCGTTGCCGGTCACGAAAAAAGACAAAAAGGAAAAAAAAAAAAAGAAACCTGTGTACAGTAGGGGTGGCTCAGTTGGTTAGAGTGCATTGTTCCAACACCACGGTTGAGGGTTTGGAGCCCCATACAAGTCAGCCACCAAAAAAAAAGAAAGAAAGAAAAAAGAGAAATCTGTGCATGTTGACTATGTAATTCAATTCCTTTAACATATTGAACACCTACCTTGGATGAGACACTGTGCCAGGCCCGGGAGGTCCAAAAATGATCTGATGTTGTCTCTGCCCAGGAGGTTCTGCTCCCTTACCCAATATTGTGTTTGTATCAGTCAAGTTCATTTCAAAATCCATTATTTCCAACATAGCCTGCTTTGGAATTTCCATCCAACTGCACTAGGAGGCACTAAATTGCACGAATTCATCTGAGAGTTGAGATCACAGGAACTAATAATGCACTTGATCTCTTTGCTCAGAATCATCATTTTTAAAAACAAAAATATTATGAAGACCATTGATAGTGGTGAAATTAATATCTGGTTGGGATTTCCCATGTAGCCTTGGAGGCCTGTCATTATAGAGCCAAATCTAGGCCAGACACACTGGTGATGCTCATGGTGTTATCAATGGCTCTGCTGAATGCATGGGAGGAACACACTCAATATGGGGAGTAGACCTGTCCCATCTGGGTGCAAGTCCCTATTCTTCCATTTACTAGCTGGGTCACTGTGGGTGGCTCACCTCCCCACTCTGAACCTCAGTTATCGCCTCCCTAGAAAAAGGCACAGAACCACAGACTAGCAGCTGTTCCTTCAGGGAGGAGTGGGTGATTTCACCAAGCAGCAAAAGGAAAAATTCTCTTATTTACTTCATTAGCTATTGTTTGAATTAACCACAGAGAGCTTGTGTTTCTCTTACATTAAAAAAAAATTTTTTTTTTAACTCAGACGAGAATGGACAAAGGCAAATTAAATAAAAAAAGTTGAGCATCAGCTTTTGACATGTCTTGGTACATGTTGCTGTTAATATCATTCTTGTACTAAAGCTAAGTAAATGGTGCTGCTGTCTCAGTTGGGTTTTTTCTCTTTTTTTTACCTCACTAAGAAGCAGAGATCCTAGGATTTCTCTTTTGGCTACACCCAGGACTGGCTCTATAATTTGCAGGACTCAGTGAAAAATGAAAATGAAGGGCCCCTTGTACAAAAGATACAGGGGAAAAGTGCTGTTGAAAGTCATAATAATAATATAAAGTTTTTTCCTTTCTTCTGAGGTCGCTCTCTGGACTTGTCATGTGTTTTTTATTTGCTATTTATTTGCATTTTGATGTTATTCCAAGTAAAGAAAAAATAAAAGTTTAAATGATTAGCATAAAATTTGTAATTCACATTTATATTGTGTGATGCCCATTTTAAATGCAAATATGAGAGAATTTAACTGTAAAATCACCAAATTTACACAATTTGCATGTTGTAGCTCAAACATGCATATGTATTTTGTTTTTGTTATAGCAGTGGAAATACTGCACAGAAAAAAAATCAACCGTTTTTTGGGGGGGTGGTTTTTTGGCAGCTGGCTGGTATGAATTCAACTTTTTAATTTCACTTCTTGATACATGCACATCCTACTAGCACTCTCTACCTCCAGCTTACTGATGCTCGAGGAAGGACTGAAGGGAAAAAGAACTACGGGTTGCCTATCTTTTCCTTTCCTTCTATCATCATTTTCAGCAAAGTAGTTAAGTACAGGGAATATGATAGGGTTCCTTGGTCACTTGTGTTTCTTAGAAGCCATCGCCTCTTTCTGTGTTCAAAGCAAGTTCTGATTCAAATGGAAAGCCTGGCCTCTTGGAGCCGTCAATGCCCCCCATTTAGTCTTACCCACTGTCTTAGTCCATTTGTGCTACTATAACACTTAGAAGCCATCGCCTCTTTCTGTGTTCAAAGCAAGTTCTGATTCAAATGGAAAGCCTGGCCTCTTGAAGCCGTCAATGCCCCCCATTTAGTCTTACCCACTGTCTTAGTCCATTTGTGCTACTATAACAAATATCTGAGACTGGTTAATTTATAAAGAACAGAAATTTATTTTTCACAGCTCTGGAGGCTAGGAAGTCCAACATCAAGGCACCAGTAGTTTCTGTGTCTGGAGAGGGCTTGCTCTCTGCTTCCAAAATGGTGCCTTGTTGCTGTGTTCTCACATGGCGGAAGGCGGAAGGGCAAAGGGTACTAGGGAGCTCCTTTCAGCCTCTTTTATAAGAGCACTAATCCAATCATGAGGGCTCCAAAGGCCTCACCTCTTAATACCATCAACTTGGGGTTTAAGTTCCAACATATGAATTTTGGAGGGACACATACATTTAAACCATAGCTCCCACTTAACCTTGTACTTGCTTTGAGTGTTGCTGAATATGCATTTTGGGTCCACTGGAATTCTGTGCTCATGGGGCATCAAAAATGCTTTATGGGAATGAGGCAGCAAGAAACTGCAGCATACACATACATTGTAGGTATCTCTTCTGTTCCACTGTTCCATGGAGCTTCACTTACAAAACACCAGAACAAAGATATCATTAAGAATTCCAAGATAGTGGCAGCAGAGAATTAAACTCCAAGTGCGGGGCTCTTCTGAGTGAGATCACAAGCCCATGATGCCAGCTGTGGCTTTCCCCTCCTCAGCCCAGTGGAGTCTACACTAGATGGCCAGCAGTTAAGGGCAGAGTGCTTTGGATGAAGAGTTAGGAGTTTTGTTCTGGCTCCAGCAATGCCTCTGGTTTTGGCCACACCTTGGATTAAACAACATCACTTTACCAGGGTCCAGTTACATCTATAAGATTATTTCTGTGCCGGCTCCAAAGCCTGCCCTGGTCTCTTGTTGATGATAATCCTCTTTCATCCTTCAGGTCTCAGCTTAAATGCCACCTCCTTAGAGAGGTCTCCCCTAAGAGCCCTAACAAATCCCACCCCCCAATACTGTTTTTATCACTACACCCTTTTTGTTTACTTCCTTCATGACACTTTCTCCAAATTGTGATGATATATTTATTTGTGTGTTTAGTTTTCTTTTTACATTGCCCTCTCCCCCCAGCCAGAATGTAAACTCTGCCAAGGCAGGCAATGTGTTGGGATGGTTCCCTCCTCTAACCTAAAGTAGTATCTGTCTGAATGAGAGTTGGACTCCAGAAGTATTTCCCATGGAGATTCTAATGAGCTAAAAATTGTTAATGAAGAAGAAATAGCACACATGATATATTATTGAGTTAAAAGAAATAAAGGGTACAAAACTAAATATAAAGGATAATCCCCAATTTTGTCTAGGAAAAAAATAAATATGGAGAAATATATCTGTAGGATGCATGCATAAATTGCTAACAGTGGTGGAATTACATGTGATTTTTCATTTTTTAAAAATCTGTATCTAAATTTTCTGTATTGAATACTTACTACTTTTGTAATAAGAAAAACAATTTTTTTTGGCAGTTTGCCAATTTGGAGTTCCAAACCCATGACCTTGTTATTGCAAGACTGTACTCTAACCAACTGAGCTAGCAGGCCAGCCCAGAAAAAATATTTTAATATAAACTATTACATGTGCCTTGAAAGAGGACCTAAAGGAAAACATACAAAAATAATGATAATGAATGGTGGGACTATGGGTGTTCAATATGTAGACTATGCATAAAGCAAATGTACTTCACAGGGCCTGGTTTTCCAAAGCCTTGCAGTTTCAAATATTGACCTTGCAAAGGACAGGAAAATTTCCCCAGGCTATATAGTCTCTGCTGTAAGATAAAAAATTGTAACCCAGCAAGGTTGCTGGCTCAAAGACAGACAGGTTACTGACTGATATGTAAAGATACTGGGAAGTTGCTGTAAGAAGAGAATGTTTGCTAAAATCAAGCTTTAGTTGGTGGATCAACTTAACTTCTTGAAAATTTCATTATGGAATGCCTATTGTTAAACTTATTAAACTGTATTTAGCAAAAACCCCACCTATGTTCTCTTCCTGTAACTTCCTGGTCTAGGGAATAAATGTGGGAAGAGAACCCCAATTTGTGGCTAATTTCCCAAATAGAAGGAATGCCTCACTCTTGAGGGTTCTGGGAGATTAACCCCTTTTCAGGGCTTCTCATGGCTCAGAAGAGATGGGCTTTGAATAATCTTTGACAGCTCTGTCACCCAGGGGAAAAGGGGTGACAAATCCGTGGGAGGCAAAGCAACACTATATTTTCTTCCTTATGCTTTCTTGTATGTTCTAAATTGTCTATGAGGAAAATTGTATTTATTACAATACTATATTATATTTTTAATAATAATAGTTACAATCTAATTTTAAAAATTAAAAATAAATAAATCAAAAGCAAAGAAACTAAAGAATCCCACCTTTACCAGGGATGCCTTCAATTTCATGCCTGTAGGTCAATGAAGTATTGTGTTTATAGTGAGATAGATTTATGGGAGTGATAGGTCATGTGACAGTCATGTGATTCCATACTTGGCACAGAAGGGCAACAGGGAAAGGGACCATAAAGTTATCAAGTGATAAACCCTCATTTTAAGTGACTCCTTAGAATGTATACACTTATACTCCATTAGTACTGATATGACTATTTTTTAATACATATTTTTAAATTTCAGAAGTAATACTGTACATACTTGTTTTAATTGGTGAGACAAATCTTAATAATCTCTTCCAACCTCCCTCCATTTCCACCCCCTTGTGACCAGGGTTTGTAGCCTAGAATGTACAATTTTACATCTTTTTCCACATTCATACAAATATCTGTGAGTAAATACAATTACATGTTTATATAGGATTTTTGAAAAAGACTTTGTTAGAACCATTTTATTTTTTTATTTTTTATTTTTTACTTTTTAATTTTTTTTAAAGATGACCGGTAAGGGGATCTTTACCCTTGACTTGGTGAGCACCATGCTCACCCAGTGAGCTGACCGGCCATCCCTATATGGGATCCGAACCCGGGGCCTTGATGTTATCAGCACCGCACTCTCCCGAGTGAGCCACGAGCCGGCCCAGAACCATTTTAGATTTACAAAAAGTTTGAGAAGATAGTATAGAGAGTTCCCATGCACCCTGCACCTTGTTTCCCCTATTATTAACATTTTACATTAGTATGGTACATTTGTTACAATTAATGAACAATGTTTGTATTATTATTATTATTATTAACTAGTGTTCATAGTTAATATTGAAGATTTCCTTAGTTTTTACTTAATGTCCTGAATCCCATCCAGGGTACATGTTATATTTAATTATCATGTCTCTTTAGTCTCCTCTGGGTTGTGACACTTTCTCAAAATGTCCTTGTTTTTGATCATCTTTACAGTTTTGAGGAGTTCTGGCGAGGTGTTTTGTGGAATGTTTCCGTATTGGGATTTGTGTGATTTTTTTCCATGACTGTACTGGGTCCATGTGGGGTTATGGATTTTTGAGAGGAAGACCACAGAGGTAAAGTACCTATTTTAATCACATCATGTCAAGGGTACATATTATCTACATGACTTGTCGCTATTGATGTTGACATTGACCACATGGCTAAGAAGGTGTGTGTCAGGTTTCTTCCCTGTAAAGTTACTCTCCCCCCCTCCACCCCCTCAATTCACACTGTACTCTTTAGAAGTTACTATGGAGACCTCACACCTAAGTAGTGGGGAGTTATGTTCCCTTTCCTTGAGGGTGAAGTATGTATATAAATAAATCATTTAAAATTCTCTACACAGGAGATTTGTCTTTTTTTCTCCCATTTATTTATTTATTCATTCATTCAATCATTTTTATTAGTATGGACTCATGGATACTTATTATTTATACTTTGGGTTATATTCCAATCCCTCCTTTATTTATCTTGCTGCTCAAATTGCTGCAGCTTTGTCTATTGGGAACTTGTACAAGGGTGCTTAAAAAAGTTCATGGAGAAGTACCCTCATATATAGGATTTTTGTGTTTGTATTTTTACAAAAATTAGGCTAAATGGTACATATTACTCTATAAATTAATTCTTCACCTAAAATACAGTAGCATGTATGAGGGTACTTCAAAAAACTTGGGGAAAAATAGAATTAAAAGATAATATGAGTTTTTCCACAAATTCTTTGAAGCACCCTTGTATAGCCCTCCTAGTTAAAAAAAAAAATAAAGGCATTACTCATTCTTGTAAATGGCTATGTAATATTCTATATTGTTCACATACATAATGGATTTTCTCACTCCCCCACTGATGGACTTTGGCTTGTTTCAGTGTGTTGTTTTGCTTTTTGTAACTACAAACAATACTGCCATAAATATTCTTATACTTATGTAGGAATCACAGGATAGATTCCCCAAAGTGGGAATGCAGGGTCAAAGGGTATATATGTCTTAAGTTTTAATAAATATTACTGTTCTATTTCCCAAAAGGATTGCAATCATTTACCCTCCTACTAGCAAAGAATGAGTGTCCCCTTTTCCACAATCTTATTAACGCTGGATGTCATTTCTCTATTTTTATCAATATGATGGGAATGAAATGCTATTTTATTGTTTATTTAATCGGAATTTCCATGGTCAGTAGACAATGTGAGCGTTTTTTCGTATATTTACTAACCGTTTGGATTTCCTGTTCTTGGAATTGCCTGTTCATATCCTTTCCTCACTTCTCTGTTGGATTGCTTATCTTTTTTCATGACAATTTGTAGAAGTTCCTTTACCTTAGCTGTCAAAAAACAAAACAAGAAACAAGCAAACAAAAACAATTTGTAGAGACTTTTTGTATAGTAGAAATAGTAAACTTCCAAAGGATTTGAATTTTGTTCTATTAGGTAGTTAAATTATATAAATTATATATGATATAGAGTCTGGATTTGTTTCACTCCTTTTACATCTACATACAAACCCTACAATACAGTATTATTGTTTCCACTAATTTTTCTTTCTTTCTTTATTTTTCTTTCTTTTCTTTATTTTTTTGTGTGGTTGCCTCTATTTATTTTATTTTATTTTATTTATTTATCTATTTATTTAAAAAGGTGACTGGTAAGAGGATCTTAACCCTTGATTTGGTGTTGTCAGCACCACACTCTCCCAAGTGAGCCATGGGCCGGCCCTCTATTTACTTTTTATTTATTGAAACATAATTGCTTGTACATATGTCCATGGTATACAGTGTTGTGTTTTTGCTTTAAACAGTTGACTTTTAAAGAAATTAAGAAAATATAACCCTGTACCAGCCAGCTGCCAAAAAATATATATATATATATAAATATATATACATATATAAGAAAAGACAATTTAAAAATACTTATCTATATATTTATCATTTCCAGTGCTCTTCATTTCTTCCAGCAGATCTGAGTTCCATCTGGTGTCATTTCTCTTCAGCCTGGAGAACTTCCTTTAGGGTTTAGGGTTTAGGCTGTAGCATTCTGCATTGACACTTTCTCTGTTTCAGCATTTTAAAGAGATTGCTCCACTGTCTACTGGCATCTGTCTCTGATGATGAGAAGTGAGTTGTCATTGTATCATTTTTCCCTTGTGGGTAAATGTGTTTTTTTCCCCCTTGGCTGCTGTTTAGATTTTCTCTTTATCCATGGCTTTCAGCACTTGCGATATTATGTTGAATCATTATGTATGTGTGTTAAAAAATTTTTTAAAAATAATTCCTGCTTGAGGTTTGCTGAACTTCTTGGATCTTGTAGGAATATGGTTTTTTGCCTAATTTGGGAAATTTTAGCCCTTATTTCTTCTTGTAGTTTTTCTACTTCATTATCTCTCCTCTCCTTCTGGACTCCTATTACAGGCATGTTATAGTTTGATATTGTCCCATGAGACATTAAGGCTCTACCCATTCTTTTCCCCAATTTTTTCTCTTTGTTTTTCAATTTAGACAATTTTTATTGGTTCTCCATGTTTATTTTAGCTCTTGTCTGCACTTTTTAATCTTTTGTTAACTCTATATGATGAATTTTTCATTTCAGGTAGTGTACTTATCTATTCTATAAATCCTTTTTTTTATATTTTCTATTTCTCTGATGAGATGTTCCCTTATTGTGTCCATCTTTTCCTTTTAATCCTTAAAAATGTTTATAATAGTTGTATTAAAACCTGTTCTGGGGGCCGGCCCGGTGGCGCACTGGATAGTGCGCCGCTTGGGAAGCGCGGCGGCGCTCCCGCCCGAGGGTTCGGATCCCACATACAGACCGGTTCCCGCTCACTGGCTGAGCGAGGCGCGGGAGCAGCGCCGAGGGTTGCGATCCCCTTTGCCGGTCCCCGGTCCGGTGCGGGGGCGACACTGAGGGTTGCAATCCGTTGTCGGACACGGAAAAAGACAAAAGACAAAAAAAAAAAAAGAAACCTGTTCTGGGCCAGCCCCGTGGCACACTCAGGAGAGTGCAGCACTGGGAGCGCAGCGACGCTCCCGCCGTGGGTGTGGATCCTATATAGGGATGGCCGGTGAACTCACTGGCTGAGCGTGGTGTGGGCGACACCAAGCCAAGGGTTGCAATCCCCTTACCGGTCACAAAAAAAGACAAAAAGAAAAAAAAACACCTTTTCTGCTAATTCCAGCACCTAGGTTCTGTTTTTCTTTTGACCTTTTCTCTAGATTTATGTCTCATTTTCCTGCATCTTTGCCTGTCTAATAATTTTTTATGAATGGTAGACATTATGAATGATACAGATTATCATATAGAGTCTGGATTTTGTTTCATGTCTTTCAAAGGATTTGAGTTTTGTTCTGTTAGGTAGTTAAATTACTTGTGGATCTTCTTGTTCCTGTCAGGTTTGGTTTTAAGTTTTATTTAGACAGTCTATTTTGGTCTTGTCTTTGGTCCTAGGGCATGGCCCTTTCTCTAGGACTTTGTCCTTACTCCTAATGTTGGAATGAGCAGGACTGAAGCAAAGTTGGGACCTAAAATTTCGTGGGCTGTAAAAAATTTTGAAAGGACGGTTCTTTTCTTGGCATGCTTTTCTCTGAGTTCCCTCTTTTCCCATGGTTATTTAATATTTTGAACCTTGATTATGCGGCAAGGTGACATTATTTACATAAACGTAGTTTTCCACCCAGAATGAATCTGCAAACTTGCAGACATGCATGTACTATCCAGACCCTGGGAAATCAAAGAAGACATCAGTTAAGGTATGCTCATTCCACCCCTCCAGCAGAACTCTGAGATAACAGCAAGGACAGGAGCAGAAACCAGATGGATTCTTGGCGAGATCTTGCACCTGGCTTCTTGCAGGGAGCCCCATCACTGACTTCTCCCTCCCTCCTGCTGTCATTTCGCACATTCCATTCCCTCAAGCCCCTCTTTAAAAACCCCTCAGTAAATCTGAGTCTTCGAGATGGCTTTAGTTTGACCATGCTCCTTCAGGTTTACTGGAGAGTTGGGTTAGCCTAACATCTCTCCTCAGGTCACCTGTATTCCTGAATAAAAGCTGACTTCCATTTTCACCAACATTTGACTTTTGAGTGGTTTGCTTTTGAGTGGTTTGCCCTAGCAGGCAGCTGGACCTCTGCCTGGTAACACTAAAGCATGGCCTTTTGAGGGTCTCAACTGAATGCCCAAAATCTTCAGCATGTTCTCTTCACTCAGGCTGGGCTTGAACTCCAACATGTTCCAACACTGAGCAAACTGTAGTACCTCTGTTCAACTCTCAGCCCTGCTTTCAGTTGTTCTCTGCTGGGCCTCACAGAGTCTCACCCTGTACCTACACAGCCCACAGCCCGGCCTTTTTCAGCCAAAGACCTGAATTCTCATGTAAACTTCCATGTAAACTGTCTCCTCCTACCTGCTGTGCTGCTGCTCCCTCCCTTTCTGTGCCTTGTCCTACAACTTCCAGCTGCTTCAGCAGACCCAAAGTCTGATGTATGCCTTTTCAGCTCAGGAAGACCGTGTCTTGGCTTGGGATCCACCTTCCTCCACTGTAATTGGGAAATTGTCCCCAGGCAGAAAGCCAGGACAAACATGGGGATCATCTTGCCCATCTCCCTGTTCTCAAGGATCATAGCCTATGTCACCTGTTTTTCTGTGCCTGAAAAAAAATGCCTCTGATTTTGTCCAGTTTTATACCTGTTTAGAATTATTGGATTAGTTCATCATCATTGGAAGTGGAAGTCCTATTTTCTCCTTCTTTTTGTAAACATCTTTCTGGAGATATAATTGACATACAATGAAGTGTTCATATTTAAAGTGTATAATTTGATGAGTTTTGACTTATGTGTGTGTGTGTGTGTGTGTGTGTATATATACACACACACACACACACACCCATGGAATCATCATCACAATGAAGAAATGAGGATAATTAATGTATCCATCACCCCCAAATCTTTTTCTGTTCTTTAAAATTGAGGACAGCTCAACCATAAAACCATCTGAGCCTGGTGCCTTTCAAAATAATTGAATGCTTACTTTTCTAATTTCTTTTATAGTTATGAGTCTATTTAGGCTTCCTCGCTCTTCTTGGGTGAATTGTAATATTTTAGGTTTTTTGCTAGGAAGTTGTTATTTCCCCTAGATTTTCTAATTATTTGGCACAGAGTTACACGTAACAGCCTTTTGTAATTTTTTTTTTTCTTTTTGTCTTTTTTCGTGACTGGCAATGGATTGCAACCCTCAGTGTCGCGCCCGTACCGGATTCTTTTTTTTTCCTTTTTGTCTTATTTCATGACTGGCAATGGATTGCAACCCTCAGTGTCGCGCCCGTACCGGACCGGGACCGGCAACGGGATCGCAACCCTCGGTGTTGCGCCCGCACCTCGCTCAGCCAGTGAGCGGCCGGTCTGTATGTGGGATCTGAACCCTCGGCAGGAGCGCCGCCGCACTCCCAAGTGGCGCACTGTAGCAGTGCACCACCGGGCCGGCCCCTTTTGTAATTCTTTTAATTGCTATTATCAGTGATTATATATCCTTTCTTACTTCGTGATTGCTTTTTTGTTTCTTTCTATTCTTTCTCCATTATTCAGGCTTGTCAGGAGCTTCCTTTCTATTTTATTGGTCTTTTCAAATCCTTTCAACTATTTTTGAAAAATTATTTTATTTATTTTAGATTTTAATTTTTCAGTATTTTCTTTCTACTCTATTTTTGTTTACATGGTTCTTTTTCTAACTTATTAATTTGAAAATTTAATTCATTTATGTTTTTTTAAAAATAGGTAAGAACCTTTATAACTACACATTTCCTCTGAATACAGCTTTAGCAGTATTCCTATGGTTTGGTATGAAGTGTTCATAAGATTATTGATAATTTGAAATTTCACTTTTTGTTTTTATTTATTTAGGAGAGTATTTCTCATTTTCCAGGTGGTTATGTTCCTCCCTCCCATGTTTGTCGCTGATATTTAGTTTTACTGGATTGTTTTCAAAGCATGTAGCCTATGTAATCTCTACTATTTGGAAGTTTATAAAAAATTCCTGCAATATTTTTTTTCTACAATTCAGTGGTTTTTAGTATATTCACAAGGTTGTGCAGCTATAACTACAATTTTATAATATTTCAATCACCTTAAAAAATAGAAACAATCCAGGGGTGGCCAGTTTGCTCAGTTGGTTAGAGCATGGCCTTGCAACTCCAAGGTGAAAGGTTCACTTCCCTGTTCTGGCCAGCCACCAAAAAAACAAAACAAAAAAACCCTACACCCTTTAGGTCACCCCCAATGACCTCTCTGTCCTTTCCACCCCCAGGTCCTAGGTAACCACTAATCTACTTTCCATCTCTGTAGATTTGCCTCTTCTGAACATTGTTCAGTTGTTTTCCTCATATTTAAGATCCAGCTAGATTTTTTAAAAAATTCAATGTGAGTATTGCTGGTTCTGCAGGGAATTCAGCCTCTTTTACTCTGTGATATCAGATTTATTGGATTTTATTCCTTTTGTTCTATTTTATGCTTACTATTTATTCTTTGTTATTTCCTCTTTTTTCTTTTCCTTACTTTTGCTCTCTTTATTAAATTTCTTTATCTGCCCTGTTACTTTAGAATCTCTATCGTGCTTTTCTTTTTCTTTTCTTTATTTTAGGGGGGTGGTGAAGAGGAAAGGTAACTTTATTCAAGAAGCCAGCAATCCTGAAGAGATGGTGTACTAATGTCCCTCAAGATGATCTCATATTCTCAAGTTAACCAAGGGTTTCTATGGGGTAAGAAGCAGGAATTGAAATTTAAAAAAAAAAAAAGAAAGAAAAGAATCGGGAAGTGAAAAGCAGGAGGGAGAGGGACATGTACCATCTGGTTTCTGTTCTTGTCCTTGATGTTATCTTAGGGTCCTGCAGGATTTTGATTTGCTTCAGCGTGGAGTCAGCATAGCTTTATTGATGTCTTCATTGGTTTCTCTGGGTCTGGATAGCATGTGCCTCATTGCAAGTCTACAGCTTCAGGCTGACTGGACAACAGCATTACACTTATATAAATAATGTTATCCTGCCCTGTAATCAAGGTTCAAAATATCAAATAACCATGGGAAAAGAGGGAATTCTGAGAAACGCATGCTAAGCTATCCTTTGTGCTTATCTTATATTCTGCTAGAGAACTGTACTCCTATTTCTGGGGATTTAGCCAGCAAGTTTCCTTGCAAACGTTCTCCAAGGCCTGCTCCAGCCCTAGGAGAAAAGGATCAAATATGGGGGTTCTGCTGTTACAGCTACAACCTATATTAATCAGTTCTTTTTTTTTGACCGGTAGGGAATCGCAACCCTCGGCATGGTGTGGTCTGTACCATGCTCAGCCAGTGAGTGCACCAGCCATCCCTATATAGGATCCGAACCCGTGGCCTCGGCACTAACAGCGCCGCACTCTCCCGAGTGAGCCACAGGGCCAGCCCTAATCAGTGCTTTCTAGAGAAACAGAATCAATAGGATATATGTAGGTATATGAGAGAACATTTGTTATGGAAATTGGCTCACATGATTATGGAGAAGTCCCGTGATAGGCCATCTGCAAGCTGAAGAACCAGGAAAGCTGGTGGTGAATTTCAATCCAAGTTGGAAAGCCTATGAACCAGGGATGAAGGGGGGAGGCTTGCTGGTGTAAGTCCTGGAGTCGAAAGGCCCAACATGCAAAAGCTCTAATATTGGAGAGCAAGAGAAGATGCTGGCCCACCTCAAGAAGAGAGCGCTTTTCAATTCCACCATGGTTACCTTCCTATGGTAACTTCATAATCAGATCTATATTTATTTATTGACATGTCACAATTAAGTAATGTCTAAGCCTTTAGATCACATTTATTTTTCTGTTCTCACTCTTAATGCCTCCATTTTGCTAATGTGGATTGACATTGCTAGTCTAAGGTTTTTCCCTCTGTCTCTTTCTCTCTCTCCTTTTTTTTTCTCACAAGAGAAATAGTTTATTCAAATGATTATTTGAACTTTTTTTGTTCAGTTTGAATATTTGATACAATATCCTGTAGACATAAAAATAGAAGAGTGCTGGCTAGTTAGCTCAGTTGATTATTGTGTGGTATTGTAACACCAAGGTCAAGGATTCAGATTCACATACTGGCCAGCTGCCAAAATAAAATAAAGGTGAGATTTTTTGTTTATTAAAATAAAAATAAATGGGGTTCTCTTTCTCTCATTTCTTCTGCTTTAAGAATACTTCCTTAGATTGATCATTACATGTTTTTGACATTTTAAGAACTTTTTCAAGAAGGAAAGTGAGTCTAAGGAGAAAAAGTGAATTATATCCTTTAGCAGAGTACTATTTTACTTTTTACCTCAAAAAATGATTGCCTGTGCCAACCATATTCACGATCTCAGGTACGCAGGATGTGTTGATGTTCATGAATAATTATCTGTTTTGGGACTTCTATACCGTACACTCTGCCTAGCTCAGTGACCCTTGTGGAGGCTCTGCAGATATGTGCTGTGCTTTGCCTGCCCTTCCTTTGCTCATCTGCCCGGAACGTTTTCTTTTCTCCATGTCCATCTCCATCATCCCAGGCCCATCTCTTCCAGAGCTCTTTTGACTCAAAACAGATGTAAGTGCTTCTTCCTTTGAATCACACAAGGCACCTTGCTTGTTACTATTTCTTCTGACTCTTTCCTCATTGGGCCTGTATTACTGAGGTTTGGGTATTTCTGTGTCTTCACTCCACTCCTTTCCTCTTCCAGGGGGAAAAATGTATCTTATCTTTGTATCCCCAGTGTCTAGCACAGCCCCTAGTACATAATACATACCGAACTGAAATGACTAGACATGGGTCAGGGACCTGCCTGAATGGCGAAAGAAAAAGACTTTGACTTAGTGAAGACTTCTATGCACTTTTATTTTTGCATCTAAGAGACAATGTGTTCGTAGGGAATGATTGTCTTTATTGTGCCCTAAATGTGCACATTCTTAAGTATCCCTTTTCCAAAAGCAAAACATTTATCACTCAGTAGTGATATTAGTAACTATCCTTCATTGAGGGCTTCCCACTCTCCACTGCTACAGTATCCTGAGGATTTTGATCTGTTTAGAAGCGAGGCTTAAAAAAATGGCAACATAGATTTTTAATGTATCACTATCTTGTTACTTCTCATTCCAGCAACCAGCACCAGGTATCTAGCTCTCAATTACTAAAGAGTCTGTAACAAGGTATAAATGCTCATTTAGAAAAAAAAATGTATATTTTCCGCTTCTTTAAAAATTTTTTTTTCTGTTTCCTTATTAAAATTTCCATTTGTTTTTTATAAATATCTTTCCAGAGTTTGCTGTAGCTGCCCCTGTGCTGGTGCTGGAGATATATACTGCTCCTCCCTCATGAGCTCATGGTTTCATGAGAGTCAGTCAAGTAAATAGAGGGATTGTGCTTAGAATGGGGCAAGAACCTGTGATTGGGGAAGCCAGAGGCAGGGCCCTTAACTGGCCTTGAGTACCAAGAAATGTTTCTCAGAGACTATCAGGAGACTATGAGGATGAGCAAGAATTAGATAGCCAGATAGGAGTGGTGGAAGAAGGCCAGGGTGGGAGAACAGTAAGTTGAGCACAAAAAACCAGTGCCAGAGAAAGTTGGCACATTTGAAGACATGAAGTTATTTCAGAATGGTTGGAGTGTTCCAGCAATAGATGAAGCTTTTCTTTTTATTTTTTAATTTTTTTAGGAATACAGTGCTAAGATACTAGTGGTTTAGCCATATGGCAAAATAGGTCTTGCCTGTTGCTGTTGGTATCAAGCAGACATGGGTTAGCTATGGCTCTTAGGGGCTGAACTTAAGGGCCTGGCCTTGGCTTCCCAACATGCATATTTCTTTTTTTTTTTTTTTCTTTGTCTTTTTTTGTGTCCGGCAACAGATCGCAACCCTCAGTGTCACGCCCGTACCGGACCGGGACTGGCAACGGGATCGCAACCCTCGGTGTTGCTCCCACACCTCGCTTAGCCAGTGAGCGGGAACCGGTCTGTATGTGGGATCCGAACCCTCGGCGGGAGCGCTGCCGCACTTCCCAAGCGGCGCACTATAGCAGTGCGCCACCGGGCCAGGCCGGCCCCCAACATGCAAATTTCTTAAGCACAGGGACAGTGTCTGATTCACTCTCTGCTCTGACCCCAGCCCTGTCATGGTGCCAGGCAGCAGTCAGAGCTCAGTAAATAACCTTTGCATGAATAGGATGGCCACCTAGGTCCATCAGGATGATGAATATTACCCTTTGGTGCACTGTGGACAGTTTGGGGCTCCCAAGACTGGGGTGTTTTGAGCAATGAAGTGGTTAACTTAGCTGCAAGCCTCATATGACAGATTTGCTAGGGAGATCCTCCTCACAGAGCAGTGACGCCCTTGATATTGTCAGCTAATTAATTCCTTAAGTACTCCAAATTAGGAAAGGCCTGCTGATTTGATTTTATCTGTCTTGTAAGACTGATCTTTGATCATGTCCCATTCCAGGTGGACTTCCTCTCCTCTTCTTCCCTCCTCCATTGCTAATAGTGCAGGATCTAATTACCTCATCACCCCTTAATTTATTTATGAAAAGGCTGAGGTTAAAGAAAGAACAGAAACTCCTGGGCTCTTTGGGGACCTTCTGGAAAAGCTTTCATTTCTCTTTCCCCTCCCTTATGCCCGATAAAACCTCTCTTTTCTGTCTCTGGGAAGTTGGAATAGTTCTTATTTACAAATTTAAATAAATAAACTTTACTTCCAGGGCTGGGTGGAGGCCAGCCATATGGGTTAAGCTTGGCCTGTCGGCTCCGGATGGATTAATCAATCTATCAGCAAGAACTCATTGATCCCAAAGGAAGCAGCTTTCAAAACGAGTACACAGCTCCTGGGTGTCCTGGCTTCCTCTTCATAGGACACTGGGGGAAGAGGAGTCTTTTGAAATTTTATTATTACACAAGTATTACATGGATACATTCATCTTGTAAAAAATGGAAACAATACAGAAATATGTAGAACAAAATGTGAAAGGCTTCCTCCCTTTTCCTCACATCCCGTCCTACTGTTAAGAGCTTGGGATGTATCCTTTTATTTAGACCTTTAAACAATACACTTTCATACATGTAAGCCTATATAAATGCACATCTGATTTTTAAATTAACATAAACGGTATCACTACGTAGATGCAGCTCTGCGTTTTTCCATTTAACGTGGCCTGGACATCCAGTCAGACCACAGATCTACATTTTAATGGCTGTAATGGTATTTCACAAGCTAGAGGTACTATTATTTATTCATCCATTTCCCTATTGACGGGCATAAACAGTTTCCAATTTTTTAGTATTACAAGCTATTTTGCAAGAAACGGTTCTCTGGAAATTGTCTAATCGTGCATTTATTGTGGGCTCACCATGTGCCACACATTCTACTCCGGGTTGGCGGTAAACAAAACAGACACCTAAACATAGTTTTATTTGAGTGACGGAAAGGGGGCATATTCTTTCTCCAAGAGGGCAAGGCAGGCTGAAGATCGGTCTCTTCGCCAACTCAGAAAGCCGTCGGGGTGTCTCCCCAGCTGTAAAAAGGGGGCCAAGGACCCGTAGGTGCTGGCGAGGAAAAGGGGTTGGGGACGTGAGTGTACTTTCTATCCACGCCCAGAGTCCCCGGGCTGCAGCACCCAGACGCTCATCACACGCCGTGCGCGGGAGCCGGAGCCGGACGCGGGGCGCAGGTCCGGAGGGGCGGGGCCGAGCTGCGCGCGACCCTCGGCGCGCTCGGGGCAGCCCGTACGGGGGCGGACTCTCTGGCCCCGGCTCCCGCGGGCTCTATGACACCGCACTGGCTCGCAGAACGGGCGGGGTGGACTGTGGGGGAGGAGACCTTTCCACTCTGTACGACTGGCGGTGAGCCTCACGCAAAATCCTCTCGCGAGAATTCGGAATTAACGCACCTGCGCAGTGCAGTAGCGCCTAGTGGTGGCGGGGCCGCGGTCGGGTGTGTGAGGGGAGGCAGTCTGTGAAGGCCACTGCGCCCCCCAGGGACTCGACGCCATGAGCAGCACCTTAGCAAAGATCGCAGAGATCGAAGCCGAGGTAATGGGCACAGCTGGCGCTTCACTCCCAGTCTGAGCATCCTTTTTTGCGCGGCGTCGCTCCTGCCCGTTCTCCCTTCAGCCGCGTCAGGACCGGGCCCTGATCCCCCGATTCCTCTCAGCCAGGCCCGTGTTCCCGATTACCCCCCTCCTGGGCTCGCGTTCCCAGCCTCCCCTCATTCCGGGCCGGCGTTTCCCGACTCTCCACAGCCCGTGCCGCGTTCGACTCCAGTCCTGACATTCTCTCAGTTTTTCTTCCTTTTCTCTGAGCAACACAGAATCCTTTCCGTTTCTCCATCCCTGACCTGGTCACATACTTCAGGATCCTTTCTTATCATCCCTCACTCCGCTACCCCCTTCTTCCCCCCGTCCCCCAGTCTCTATTGACCCCCTTTTCCAGGATATTGCTCCTGGCAATAGGATCTGGAAGTAAATTGATATTTGTGTGGTGGCGGTTGATTCCACTTGGATATTGTGTGATTCTATTGCCTGAGACACTCAGAGCTTTTTAAATTTAGGAGAGTATCAGATGGGTACCAGGTACAAGCAGTAGAAAAGGAATCAGCGAATGGTTTTTAGTCTAGCGTGTGGACACTAATTGGAATGACCTTGATCTTGTCTCTTCTCTTTGGGCCTACGTTGGGTTAAAGGGCCTTTGTTGTTTGCTGTGTAGTGAGGGGAATGAACTGGATGGAGAGAATGGAGTTTTACTCTTTTAAAGTCTAATTACCGGCCAGGCACCGCCCCCCACCCCCCTCAAAAAGTCTAACTAAAATGGGTAAACTGACATTAGTAGGGCCTAGAGAAAAAAAAAAATCCTCATTCTCAGAGCTGGGGAAGCATTCATTCTGGATATTTTACCCTGTAGAAAATGCTTCTGATTTATGGCTGTGATTCTTTCTTTATAGATGGCTCGGACTCAAAAGAACAAGGCCACAGCACACCACCTAGGACTGCTTAAGGCTCGCCTTGCTAAGCTTCGTCGAGAACTCATTACTCCAAAAGGTGGTGGTGGTGGTGGGCCAGGAGAAGGTTTGTGTTTTTCCTCTCTCTTTCTATTTTTTTTGGTATAATTCTGTCAAAATAATACATGCATGTGGCTTAAAAATAATTAAAATTTTTCTATCAAAATAGATTTGTATTCTCTAAGCCTGAATTCTTGAATTGTGTTTATTTCATTTTATTCTGCTGGTTTCAGAGGCAAATGAATACTGTCTAAGTGAACCACCATTTTATTTATTTATACCCTGCACTGATCCAAAATAGATTTACATTGGATTTACATAAATGTGTAGATTTGTACTGTCAACAAAATTAAAAATAAGTAAGGAAATTGTTGCAAAGGGAAAATGAAAGTAGGAATAATAAGTTGATGCAAAGAGAAATAAGGTTAGGACCCAAAGAAATGTCAGGAGGTCTGTAGACTAACTAGAGAAGGACCACAAATTTGACTGTGAACTTGTTTGCAGCCATTGTAAAAAAAGAAAACCCAGTCAATCACACAATTCCCAGGGTTTGTAAGACAAACCTCTTTTTTTTAGATCAATTATTACATAATATTTGGGCCTTAAATATTATAGGTACTAGAAAGGTATATAGCAGTTTAAGTGGTAGAGGAATACAGTTTTCATATCAACACTACATTGACTGTTGTGAATTGCTGCAGGGGGAATTTTCTGTGCTTGAGTTCTACCCCTAAGGTAAACCATAAAAAGTTTGAGAAATAGGGCCAAGAGGGATAGGCAGTGAAAATGTGAAAGGATGGGGCCAGCCCGGTGGCGCACTGCTACAGTGCGCCGCTTGGGAGCGCGGTGGCGCTCCCGCCGAGGGTTCGGATCCCACATACAGACCAGTTCCTGCTCACTGGCTGAGCGAGGGGCGGGCGTGACGCCGAGGGTTGCGATCCCGTTGCTGGTCCTGGTCCGGTACGGGCGTGACACTGAGGGTTGCGATCCGTTGCCGGTCACGAAAAAAGACAAAAAGGACCGAGGGTTGCGATCCCGTTGCTGGTCCTGGTCCGGTACGGGCGTGACACTGAGGGTTGCGATCCGTTGCCGGACACGAAAAAAGACAAAAAAAAAAAAAGAAAATGTGAAAGGAATTACATAGTCTTAACACTCCTGGGATAACTCTCCTTTTTTTTGATATTTATTGATGTTTTAGGTTTTGATGTGGCCAAGACAGGTGATGCTCGAATTGGGTTTGTGGGTTTTCCCTCTGTGGGGAAGTCAACACTGCTCAGTAACCTGGCAGGAGTATATTCCGAGGTGGCAGCCTATGAGTTCACTACCCTGACCACTGTGCCTGGTGTCATCAGATACAAAGGTGCCAAGATCCAGGTGAGTGAGGCCTACAGGCCAACGAAGGGAAGAAATCCATTCTTTTATTCATTTAAGAAGCACTTTATTGGGAGCTCACTGTATGCCAGACCTGGTCTTACATCTAGCAGGGGAGATAGAGCAGTACATAAATACAGGAATACCATGGGATAGTGCCTGTGAAAATGCAGAGAAATACATTATCATCTGAGGACAGGGGAGAAAGTCTGGTGAGACAAAGAAGGCTTCATGTGGAAAGTGATACTGCAGGTGGGTCTTGAAGTTAGAATAGAATTTCGCCATGCAGAGAAGGAAGAGAAGAGGGTGTTTCAGGAAGCGGTAATGGTGAACAGTCTGCTGTGGTGTGAGATTGGGTGTGGGGCAGGAGTGGTGGAAACTGAACCTGGGAAGGTAGGTTGGGGCTGAGTTATGAAGGACTTAGTGTACCTGGTAAGGAAGTTGAATTTTATCTTGTATGAGGGTCTTTCAAAAAGTTCGAGGAAAAATAGAATTGAAAGATAATACAAATCTTTCCATGAACTTTTTTGTTTGTTTGTTTGGCAGCTGGCCGGTAAGGGGACCAAACCCTTAACATTGGTGTTATTAGTACCGTGCTCTAACCAAGTCAGCTAACCGGCCTAGCCCTCCATGAACTTTTTGAAATACCCTCATATGTAGCTAGGAACCATCAGAAACTTTTCAATAAATAAATAACATGTTCAGGCCCTTTTTAGAAGGTAATTCTTGTCTGTGAGGCATAATGAAGTTGGTCTCCTGAGACGTTCTTCTTAGATAGATTATAGATTTAGGGCTTCTAAGTGATGGGTCCCCATGGGTTTGAAAGAAGGTGTATGTCAAATATAATGAAACATATTCTTGTTGGCTGCACAGCTGAGAGTGAAAGGTTCTGAATTTCATTTTGAATCTGTGTTAGAGGTTCCCAAACTCTCTTGGTTCACAGTACCCTTAGTGTCTCAGCAATTATTTCATGACACCCTTTTTTATCTCAGTAATTTTTTATGGTGCTCCTAGGCCAAAACCTCCCCCTCCTCCAAAAAACCCTCCAAAGGTTCTGTTTGCTAAATAGTTATGTCCAAACAACTTAATAAGATATGTGTCCTTATAGTCGCAGCTATTTACTGATAGGATATGTGCACCTATTGAGTACGACATAACTCCTCAAACCTTGGAATCAGATTGGATACTGCCACATTTATTTCATTTTCCACATTGATTTTTGTGTGGTACTTAAGTTTTATCACAGCAACTACTGAAAAAATCAATTTCCCCCAAATTTGGATCTGATGTAATTGAAAGCAGTGTAGTGGGATCTCATGTTGAAATTGTGAACTACTGGGGCTAGTAGTTCTCTTTGTGCCTGCCAAATCAAGAATTGCTATGTTTCTCTTGAAAATTTAGAATATCCAGTGGCACCTGTAAGTTCACTGGTGCCCCAGAGTAACTTGACACATAATTTGGGAACCATTGGTGTAGGCATTTCTTTTTCTCCTTGCTGAGCTACATACACAGTGAGTTGTATTCATGCTTCTTTTATTATATAATCAGAAGTAGGAAGGGACCTGTGTCCTGGTGGCATTTTCAATGACCTTTTTTCCTGCAGGTTAGGTGCCCATGCAGAGACTGTATTGGGACATGTCCCATGTCAGATGTATATAACAGTAATAAGAAAGTGTATACATATTTGGGTGATGGCTTGATTCTAGCTGGTTTCAGAGTCTTGTTTGTTTTTTCCTTAAAAAATTTTTTTTCTTTTATTCTTTTTTTTTTTTTTGTCTGCTGGCTGGGGCGGGGAACCGAACCCAGGGGCCTTGGGGTTTTGAGGGTGGGGTAATTTTTTTTCCTTTTTTTTTTTTTTTTTTTTTTTTTGTCTGCTGGCTGGTGCTGGGAACCGAACGCAGTGACCTTGGTGTTATGAGGCTGTGCTAATTTTTTTTCCTTTTTTTTTTTTAATTAAAAATTTTTTTTTCCTTTTTCTATTTTTTTCTTTTTTGTTGTTATTTATTTATGCATTAGATTTTAGAGTCTTGTTGACAGCTTTGACAACTCAGAGAATAGCTTCTGTCCTGATGGGTTGCTGTTGACACCTCTTTCAGGGCTTCTGAGTATCAGAATAAAGAGTTGCTAACCTCCTCTCCTTTTTCTTTCCCATACAACTTTCATTCATTCAGTCTCTTCGGACCGTTTAGGGGTTTTCCACCCTTTTTTGTGTGTGGTGCTCTCTGCCTCTATTTTTCCTCCCCTTCTGTCTTTCTCCAGAAATCAAGTTATGTAAGCATACTAGTAGTTGTGCCTTACTGAATTAAGATGACTGCCCTGAAATGTTTTTTAAAAGGCTGTTTTGTGGCAGAGGACTCATTACCTGTGACCTGGTGGGGGCAGTATACAGAATTAGAACCACTTAAGAATTATAAGGCTGCCTGCTAAGTTCAATTGGTTAGAGCATGATGTTATAACACCAATATAGGGCCGAGCCCGTGGCGCACTCGGGAGAGTGCAGTGCTGGGAGCTCAGCAGCGCTCCCGCAGCGGGTTTGGATCCTATATAGGACTGGCCAGTGTGCTCACTGGCTGAGCGCGGTGTGGCCGGTCTCAAAAAGGACAAAAACAAAAAAACAAAAAACCACCAATGTCAAGGTTTCGGATCCCTGTATTGGTCATCTGCAAACAAACAAACAAACAAGAATTATAAGGAGGGGGATTTTTTTGTTTTTGTTTTTTGTAAGGACGGTTTTTAACAGTAGAGATGCCTAAAAATGGAATAATATCTCTTGAGGTAATGAGTTACTGTGTCTGAAGGTGTTCAAGTAGTGGCTGAATCACTGCTTACCAGGAATGTTATAAAGATGTATCACACAAGCAGATATTGGCCTGCAGAGTTGGTATACGGTGCTTTGAAAATTATAGGGCTTATGTTTCACCTTGCTAGGGTCCCTCGAACTTCTATTCTCCTATATACACAGTTGACTTTCACATTGAAGTTACCTGCTTTAACCTCTAAAAGTATTCGAGTTTGAAGTAGTTTAACATCCAGTTCTTAAAATCCTACAATTCCATGATTTAAAGAAATATTTTTTTTTCTTATCTCTTAGTTGGTTGCAATTCAGATACATAAGACGTTGGTTATTTTTATTGAATGAAAGTTAGTTGCTACATTTAAATAGTTCAATGTAATTTTTAAAATATTTCCCTCTCAAGAAAAGCTAAAGTTGCTTTTACTTTTGTAGGAATCTTAATAAATTTCCCCATTGTGTTCAGCTGCCATAGTTAGAAAGCCCTTGCTCTTTCTCCCTTACTATATTATTCTCTCTTTCACATGATCTTTTATTTGATGTTATTGTCATATTTCAGTTTTTAACAGTTTTAGATTATCTAGATGGATTTTCCTTTCAAGTTCTTATAGCATCAGTTAAGCTCAATATGCAGTAAATGCTTTAGCTGATGGTGTGTGTGTGTGTGTGTGTGTGTATATATATATATATATATATTTTTTTTTTTTTTAATAGAAAGGGATTTACTAAGTGGTAGAAGTAGATTACAGAATCATCGGGAGGGTTGAGGAAAGACTGTAGACTTAATTTCTAGGAACCGATGAACTTTTTGTTTGTTTTCTTTATTGAGGTATAATTCACATATAATAAGATGCACATATTTGAAGTGTTTAATTTGATATGTTTTGATATATGTATACACTGGTGAAACCATCACCATAATCAAGATTGTGAACATATATATCACCACCAAAAGTTTCCTCGTGCCCCTTCTCTCCTGTTGTTCCTTGCCCCCTCCATCCTCAAGCAATTACTTATATGCTTTTTGTTACTATAGATTAGTTGACATGTTAAGAGTTTTATATAAGTAAAACTATATGTAAATATAAATGTATTTTCTTTTTGGATGGCTTCTAATCATTCAGCATAATTATTATTATTTTTTTGTTTTGTTTTTTTTTTTGTTTGTTTGTCCTTTTTGAGACCAGCCGCACCACGCTCAGCCAGTGAGCGCTGCGAGCGCACTGGTCATCCCTATATAGGATCCGAACCCACAGTGCCGCACTCTCCCAAGTGCACCACGGGTTCAGCCCAGCAGCATAATTATTTTGACATTCGTGATGATGAACTTTTAAAGCCATAGAGGTTTTTTTCTCCCATTTTTGTATTGATTTTTTATTTTATTTTATTTTATTTATTTATTTTTGTCTTTTTTTGTCTTTTTTTCGTGACCGGCAACGGATCGCAACCCTCAGTGTCGCGCCCGGACCGGGACCGGCAACGGGATCGCAACCCTCGGCGCTGCCCCCGCTCCTCGCTCAGCCAGTGAGCGGCCGGTCTGCATGTGGGATCCGAACCCTCGGCGGGAGCGCCGCCGCACTTCCCAAGCGGCGCACTGTAGCAGTGCACCACCGGGCCGGCCCGATTTTTTATTTTAAACTAATGTTGTGTTTTTAGGGGGTTTTTTTGCAGCTGGCCGGTGTGGGGATCTGAACCCTTGACCTTGGTATTGTAACACTGCACTTTAACCAAATGAACTAACCGGCCAGCCTATTTTGAACTAATTTTACACTTACAGAAAAATTGCAAAAATAGTGCAAAGAGTTCTCATATCACTCACCTGCTTCTCCTAATGTTTACATCTTACATAACCATGGAATAATTATCAGGGATAGATTAACATTGATGCAGTAATATTCACTAAACTATAGACCTTACTTGAATTTTTATAAATTTTTCCACCAATGTCCTTTTCCTATTCCAGGATTCTAGGTAGGATTATCCCATGTTTCATTTTGTTATTTCTCCTTGTTTTCTTGCCATCTGTAATAGTTCTTTAGTCTCGGCTTTCATGACCTTGATACTCTTGAAGAGTATTGATCAGTTATTTTGTAGAATGAGAACCCCTCAATCTGGGTTTGTCTGTTGTTTTCTCATGATTAAACTGAGCAAGTATTTTTGACAAGAGTACCACAGAAATGATGTGTCTTTTGCAATGCAGCACATCATGGGGATCATGATGTTGATATATTTTATTGGTGATGCTGACCTCCGTCATTTGGATAAGATAGTGTCTGCAGGTTTCTCGACTGTAATCTTTTTTTTTTTTTTTTGTAGTTAATAAAAATTTTGGAGGAAGTACTTTGAGAAGATATGAATCCTGTTTCTCCTCAAACTTTTGCCTACTCATTTTAGTATCCATCTGTGGGTATTGTCTGTAACAATTATTACTGTACTTAATGGTGATTTTCTTTTTTTTTTATTACATTTATTAATTGGAAATCTTCTGTATGGAAGAGCTGTCCCTTCTTCCCTGTTTATTTAGTAATTTCTATCAGTGTGGACTCATGGATATTTTATTCTATGGGTTATAATTCATGATCATTTTATTACTCAAATTTTTCCAGCTTTGACCGTTAGGAACTCCTTTTGGTTGATTCCTGTGTTCTTTTCATAAGCCCTTGTCTTTTTATGAGTACATCCTGATTTTCTGGAACCATAGACGTTCCAGGCTATTCTTATATTTTCCCTCCCCAGCCCTGGGGTCAACCACTTCTGAAGAAGCCCTAGTTCCTTTTATTGGAGAACGGTGTTTAGAAATCAAGATCTTGGGCCGAGCCCGTGGCGCACTCGGGAGAGTGCGGCGCTGGGAGTGCAGCAGCGCTCCCGCCGCGGGTTCGGATCCTATATAGGGATGACCGGTGCGCTCACAGCACTCACTGGCTGAGCGCGGTGCAGCCGGTCTCAAAAAAAGACAAAAATAAATAAATAAATAAAAAATAAAAAAGAACATATAAATGATACTCTTTAAGAGTTAATGATAATCAAAAGCACAGTATCTTCTTTGCAAGAAGCAAAGTAACGCATCCTTTGTCCACAGGAAGTTGAGTCAGGTTAGATATCTATAAAAATCAAGAAATCAAGATCTTGGTGTTGGGTGTGCTCATTACTCCCCATGTAGCCTTTTAGACCATTATAACTAAAGTTTCTAAGTCAAGGCAGGTGTATTCAACATAAATTATCTTTTTATTTCTCTTTTGAAAGGATAGCTCAGTTTGATTGGTGCTTTGTGTCAATATTGGAGGAGATAATGCTATTTTTTATACAGTGATAATAAGGAATAGCTTTTGAGTAGGTACTTCAGTGGAGAAATTGAACTGTTTAGCACCTCTTGAATCAGTTCTTTTTCACTGTGGTTTATATTTAATGTGAAGTATATTTCTATGATATCAGATATGCTTAGAGCAAGGTATATCTGATTTAAATTGATGTTTTGATAAGTTGCAATTCTGTTCCCTGTCCATTTGTGCATATAATTCAGTACTGGCCATACAGGAGACCCTTGTATTTTTAGATTTTTCATTTGCTGCCTTGTTTTTTACTGATTCTTAAGGGCTCTAACTAATAGTTTGTAATTTTGCTGAGGTGTGAATTTGAATCACGTATGCTATGGGGCTGGTTTTGATGTTCTCATCATTAGCTACACTAACTCCTGTTAAGTTTACTGCCTCTCCTGGGAATTTAGCAGTCATTTTCAACTGGGGACGCACATCAGAGTCACCTGTGGAGCCTGTTTAAAGTACAGATCAATATCTGCACCCTTGTAAATTAAAATCTGCTCGGAGGGTCTCAGCTATCTGCGTTTTTGATCAGCACGTGAGTTTTGACCTGCTCCGTTTCCGACCTGGGCCGGTTCAACCCTCCTTAGACAACCTGGTGATCCCCGCCACCCCCCACCCACACTCCCGGGAGGTCACTATATTGATGCTGAACTTAGAGCAGACACCAATCGGCATAGCGCCCTACAGCCCAGAACTGAGCTCAAGCGATCCTCCAGCCTCAGCCTCCTGAGTACCTGGGACTACAGGCGCGGGCCACTGGGCCCAGCAGCTATCTGCACTGTTAAAGGTTTTCCAGGTGATTCTGATGTGCTCATCTGGTTAAGAATGCCTGCAGAAATTTTTTTGAGTTGGGGATTTGCCAAGTCTCAGCATGTATCAAATGTAGATGTCAAAATCCAGCTATTACTTGCAGTAAGGGAAGGCTTGTGGAGGCTCAACCTTCTGAAAAGTGGGGTAACATTGAAAGATATTAATGTAGAATAATGGATTTTGGCTAAAAATCACAGGTTATAATGTTTTTTTTTAGATAGTGACTTTGGGCAAGTCACTTAACCACTATGAACTTCAGCTAATATCCTTATCTCACAGATTTGTTAGGAATTTTAAAGTAGGTAGAGTACATAAAAAGCCTGTAGCTGACATTTAGTAGATATTTAGTAAAAGTAATATTCACACACTCACTTATAAGGAAGATTGGATTTGGGTCTCATAAATTTTGGATACTTGAGGAGAATTAAATTACTCTGTTTGATCTGTTCAGATTTATAACCACTTTTTCCTTTTTTCTCATTTCCCTGTTCTTGATCTTGCAGCTCCTGGATCTCCCAGGTATCATTGAAGGTGCCAAGGATGGGAAAGGTCGAGGCCGTCAAGTCATTGCAGGTGAGTGGTCCAGTAAGGGTATCGTCCTCTTACTTGGTACTATTCCTTTAGCCAGGGACTGTTGGGCTTGGAGGTTATACCAGAGCAAAGGGTATGGTTTCACCTGACTTCTCACCAGAGTCCAATGTCAAAACTTGAAGGAACCTGATACAGTAGTAGTCCAGACCTCCATTTAAGGAGAAACACTAAGGACAGAACTGAAATGGGTTTAGTGTCACTCTGTTGGTGGCAGATTCAGAACTAGAATTCAGGTTTCCTGATTCCTTAACCTGTGCCTTCTTTTTTACTTTTTTAAAAGTAAAATGTTATAAATGGCTAATTATAAATTGCAACAATCTGTTTCCTCACCTCTCCTTACCTCCTCTGTCTCTGCCCATTGGCAGCTACTGTCAACTCTACAGCTGTTCCTTCTATTACCTTCATATTTTAAAATATTATGCTTTTATCACTATTTCATGATTAACTAATTTTGGATATCTGTTGGTTTCATGTTATGGTAGAGAATTAGCTCTCTTATACTCAATACTTCTTCCATTCTTTCAAATTTCAATTTTTAGTTAACTCATCAATCATGGTGTACATTATTATGTAATGCCTATGTAACTTAAGTAGTGTACTATGACTTGTTTTTATTTTCTTGAAATCTTTTTTTTTTTTGGCAGCTGTCCAGTACAGGGATCAAACCCTGGACCTTGGTGTTATTAGCACTATGCTCTAACCAACTGAGCTAACCAGCCAGCCCCTGTTGGAATCTTTGATTAATACCTGTTTTTTTTTTTCCTTTTGTTTATTTTTCTGTGTTTGTTAATAATTTTCAAATGTTTCAACAGATCAAATGTCTGTCAACCAATATTTTTCTAGATACTTAAAAATAGTTCTAAATATAATCTTATTGATATTATTCTCTCCCCCCACCTCTGACATTACCCTCCTCTGTCCTTGGTCTTTGTGTTTCAATCTGGATTGGTTGCTTTCTAGATTAGTGCTGTCCAGTAGAACTTTCTACAGTAATGGAAATTTCTTTTTTTTTTTTTTTTTTTTTTTTTCCGTGTCCGGCAACGGATCGCAACCCCCAGTGTCGCCCCCTGCCCTGGAAATTTCTGAATCTGTGCTGTCTAATATGGTAGCCCTTAGCATGAGTGGCTATTGAACAGTTGAAATGTGTCTAGTATAATTGAGAGACTGAATTTTAAATTTTATTTAACTGTAGTTAATTTAAATTTAAATAGCCACACATGGCTAGTGGAATCTGTATTGGATGGTGCAGCTGTAGACTTTGCATGGCTGTCATGCTGAGATTTTCTTTTGTTCTTTTCTTGTGTGGGATCCTCTATTTCTTAAAGACAGTGTCTGACTTTTTTGGGGTTATTTTCATATTTTGCTGAAGCACATTTCTTTAGTTTCTTCCATATAGAAGGTGAGTGATATAGGTAAATTTTTCTGTCTTTTCATGTTTGAAAGTATTTGTATTCTACTCATACTGAATTATTAATTTCGCTATTTATAGAGTTATAGGTTACAAGTCATTTTCCCTCAGAATTTTGAAGGACACTATCTTCTAGCATCTACTATTAGTGTTGAATTCAGTGGTGTTATGATTTTTTTGTAAATAACCTATTTTTCCCTCACTGGAAGCACTTAGAAACTACTTCAACAAGCTGTGTCTTATTTTGGGTTTTTTTTCTTTGTTTCTTTTTTTTAAATTCATTTTGCTGGATATTTGGTGGACCCTTTCAATATAATGACTCTTGTCTTTCATTTATGTAAAATTTTCCTGTTTTCTTTGGTAATTTACTCTTTTCTGAGTTCCTTTATAGAATGTCTATTAACAGAACGATGGACTTCTGGATTTGGTTATACTTTTCTTATTTATTTATTTATTTTCCTTTTTGTCTTTTTTACTGACCGGCAACAGGATCGCAACCCTCGGTGTCGCGCCCGCACCGCGCTCAACCAGTGAGCGGGAACTGGTCTCCACATGGGATCCGAACCCTCGGCGGGAGCGCCACTGCACTCTCAAGCGGCGTACTCTCCAGTGCGCCACCGGGCCGGCCCCTTTTCTTATTTTTTTAAATAATTTGGTTTTTTGTCTCAATTTTTTCTTTGTGGGACTTTTTCAGATTTATCTTCCATCTTGCTATTGAGTTTATTTCTGTTATGGTATTAGTTTTACTAAGACTTTGCTTCTGTCTTCTTATTGTTTCTTTTTGAGCCTCTTGTTCTTGTTTTATGGATGCATTTTCTTAGACTCTTATTTGCTCTTATCTAAATGTCTGGATCTCTATTCTAATGATTGTGAAATGTGTAGTATCACTTTGCCCTCTTGTGAACTTTAGACCAATTGCCCAGCATATTTCCACTTGGATGTCCAATTAGGTGTCTCAAACTTTTTTTTTTTTTTTTTTGCACCTGGCTGGTGCAGGGATCCAGACTCTTGAGAGGTGTCTCAAACTTAACATCTGCAAAGTTGAATCTTGATCTGTCATCCCCAACTTGTTCTTCCCTTAGTTTTTTCCATCTCAGTTAAAGGCAATATATCCTTCAAGTCTTTTAGGTCAAGTCTTTTTTTCCTCTTATCCTCTATATCCAGTACATTATTATATCCTGTTGGTTTTACCTTTGAAATATATCTAGAATCAAGCCACTCTTTTTTTCTTTTTTTGTCCTTAAATACAGAACGTTGCATTAATCATACTCCCCAGTTCATGGAACATTTTCATTATAGGTCTGTGTAAGGGCCTCTGATTTTGTTTATTTGTGTATTTTATTTTACTTCTATACCTCACTTTCTTTCCCTCTACCTCAGGCAATCATTCCTCAGGCAATCTTTCATGAGAACTTGAAAGTGGATGGGATGCTTTGTCCCTAAGCAGGGTTTTTGACTAATGTGTTTTATTATAGATTGACGCAGTGAACCAGCTTATTTGGAGGAAGAACCCTGTCCATGACAATAGGTATTTCTCCTGTGGATAGTCAGTGACTCCAAAGAAAAATGCTTTGCTTAAGTCTTCTGCTTGGAGGTGTGCTGGGAGAAGGGAAAGGGAAGGTGTCTAGAGACTCTTACTGTATAGAGTGCAGACTTTAAGCCTCCTCCTTTTAAGTCTATTGTTCCACTGTTGTGTACCTCTTGGCCTGAATTCTAGTGGCCTTTCTTTCTTAAATTGTGGATCTCTTGAAGAAGAGATTCATTTGCCCATCAGAGCCACATCTTTTTTTTTTTTTTGTCTTTTTTCGTGTCCGGCAACGGATCGCAACCCTCAGTGTCGCGCCCATACCGGACCGGGACCGGCAACGGGATCGCAACCCTCGGTGTTGCTCCCACACCTCGCTCAGCCAGTGAGCGGGAACCGGTCTGTATGTGGGATCCGAACCCTCGGCGGGAGCGCCTCCACACTCACAAGCGGCGCACTGTAGCAGTGCGCCACCGGGCCGGCCCCAGAGCCACATCTTCATTTATATCTTTATTTCATTAATCTATTTCAGCTTTAGTATTCTACCTATCAGTGTCTGTTTATGGTATCCTGTTTGTTTTCTTGTTACCATCAAGACATAGGTCAGAATAGGGCAAATATTTAGTCAGCATTTTTGAATCATTGGTTTTCTTAAAAAAAAAAAAAAAAAAAAAGAATCCAGATAAATTAAATATATTGAAAGAAAAAAAAAGGTGTATTTCTAAATTGGACACAGGTTTCTCCTAAAGGGCTGCTCATACTTCTGTTGCCTTTAGTTTTCTCTAAGCATGAAAGTGAATAATACAACACAGAGAACACTAGAAAAGAATATTTTCAACTCTGCTTTGGGCCACTGGGAGAAGCCTTGTGCTCTCTGAACTTTGAAATACTGATTTATGCCTGTTTTCTCAGGGTAATGCTAATAGTGCCCTTTTTTCATTCTTAGAAGTCTCTTTGCTTGGTTTATAAATTAGTCATCCTAATTGTTACTTTTTTAATTGAATTTTTACAGTAAGCATGGTTTATTTTTTTTAATCTGAAAAAAAAATTGATGTTAAAACAACTACAAAAACTCCCAAGGGTCTTTGATTGACTATTGTTCTGTAGAGTCTGATTAAATGCAAAGATTTCTTAGATGGGACATTAAAATCGTGAATCACAAAAGAAACAATTGATAAATTACATATTGTCAGAATTAAAAACTTGTTCTTTGAAAGACACAGTTAAAATGAAGAAGCAAGCCACACACTAAGAGAAAATTTTAGCAATATGTGTATCTGTCAAAGGACTTGTTTTCAGAATATATAAAGAACTCTTTTTTTTTTTTTTTTTAAAGATGACCGGTAAGGGGATCTCAACCCTTGGCTTGGTGTTGTCAGCACCACGCTCAGCCAGTGAGCAAACCGGCCATCCCTATATAGGATCCGAACCCGTGGCCTTGGTGTTATCAGCACCGCACTCTACTGAGTGAGCCACAGGCCGGCCCATAAAGAACTCTTATAGTTCAATAATAAGACAAACAACCCAATTAAAAATGTGCAAAAGGGCCGGCCCGGTGGCGCACTGCTACAGTGCGCCGCTTGGGAGTGCGACGGCGCTCCCGCCTAGGGTTCGGATCCCACATACAGACCAGTTCCCGCTCACTGGCTGAGCGTAATAACTTCGTATAGCATACATTATACGAAGTTATCGGGGTTGCGATCTGTTGCCGGACACGAAAAAAGACAAAAAGGAAAAAAAAAAAATGGGCAAAAGAGTGAACTTGGAAGATATCCAAATGGCCAATATATACATGAAAAATGGCTCAACGTCATTAGTCGTCAGAGGATTTGTGTTATTTCCTGGTTTGTATCTTCATTCAGATTCATTTTTCTACTAGTGTATCTAGAAGGTATGTCAGTTCTTGGGCTAATATGTAATGACTTCAAGGCATACACTGCACATTGACATCTGATATACATCTTCGGTAACTTTAAGAACTTCATGTGTATGTATTTACAACAAAAATCCTTTATCTCTTATTTTGGTTAGTTAAGGCTATATTGAACTTTCTTTGGGTATAATTTTTTTTTTATTCTTCAGTGGCCCGAACCTGTAACTTGATCCTGATTGTTCTGGATGTCTTGAAACCCTTGGGACATAAGAAGATAATTGAAAATGAGCTGGAAGGCTTTGGCATTCGCTTGAATAGCAAACCTCCCAATATTGGTTTTAAGAAAAAGGACAAGGGAGGCATTAATCTCACAGCCACTGTAAGTGGGGAAGGAGACGGGGCAGGCTGTTAAAGGGACCTTAGTAGAGAGTGGATTGAGGTGCACTGACATTGACATTTGGAAATTTCCTGACTTTACTTGCACTAATTGATACAATACAATGACCTTGCAATGACTGACAAGAAAGACTTCAACTTTAGAACAGGAATCAGTCTCAGACTTAAATCTGCAAATTCGTTTTCTCTTTTGGGTTATCTGTTTGGGGTGGTATGGAAGTATAGACCAAAATACGCTTGCATGAAGTAGATGGCTACCAATATCCTTTGTTTTCATTCATTTAATGTAAATTTATAGAGCACCTACCATGGGCCAAGAATTGTTTTAGGCTCTAGGCAGAGGGAGTAGGGAGAATGGAAGAGGGAATAAAATTTACAAAACCCCCTGCCCTTATATTCTAATTGGGTAAAGTAGAAAACAGAATTAATGAGTAAAATGTAGTGTATTAGACAATGATAAATCTAACAGGAGTAAAGTAGGGAAAGGGGACAGAGTGTGTTGGTGTGAGGGTTGCGGGTTTTTTTTTTTTGACTGGTAAAAGGATCGCAACCCTCGGCATGGTGTGGTCCGCACCACGCTCAGCCAGTGAGTGCACCAGCCATCCCTGTATAGGATCCGAACCCGTGGCCTTGGTGCTACCAGCGCCACACTCTCCCGAGTGAGCCATGGGGCTGGCCCTAGGGTTGCAGTTTTAAGTACATTGGTCAGGGAAGTCTTCACTCAGTAGACAGGAAGGAGTGAACCAAATGGATATCTTGAGGAAAAGCATTTCATGTAGAGGGAACATCCAAGTGCAAAGACCCTGAGGTAGAGCATGCCTTTGCATGTTTGAGGAATAGCAGAGTGAAGCAAGTAGAAGAGTAGTAGAGATGAAGTCATAGCATAGGACCATATATGCTTTTACTTTGTAGGAGATGGGAAACTATGGGTTGGGTTCTGATCCACAGAGTAAACATGATTTGACTTAGGTTTTAATGGAATCATTCTGGCTGTTGTGTTAATAGACTAAAATGGGTTAAGAGCAGAGCAGAGCAAAGAAATTATTGAAGAGGTTGTTACAGTAATGCAGTCAAGAATTGATGGCTTCTTAGACCAGGGTTGAAACAGTGGAGGAAATCAGAAGTGGTTGATTGTGGAAAGATTTTGAAAGCAACCAATAGGTGTTATAGCTGGATTGGATATGAGTTGTGAGAGAAGGAGAGTCAGAGATGATTGTTTTTTGTCCTGACCTAGAAAAATGAACTCTCATTACTAAAATGGTAGTACTTTGGGTAGAATAGGTTTGGAGGGGAGGTGAAGATCAGAATGTTAAGTTTTGATAATAATTAGACATCCAGATGTTTTGTCAAGAAGGCATATGAAGGGGCCGGCCCGGTGGCGCACTCGGTAGAGTGCGGCGCTTGGGAGCGCGGCGGCGCTCCTGCCGAGGGTTCAGATCCCATATAGAGACCAGTCCGCTCACTGGTTGAGCGCGGTCGGGCGCGACACCAAGGGTTGCGATCCCGTTGCCGGTCACGAAAAAAAAGACAAAAAAAAAGAAAAAAAAAAAAAAAAAAAAAGAAGGCATATGAGGAGTGATCTAAGCTGGAGATACAAGTTTGGTGGTTATCATCTTTAAAGTCATGAGCCTAGCTGAGATCACTAAGGAAGTGGGTATAAATAGAAAAGAGGTTTGAGGAAATAAGACTTCTTAGACAAAGGAGGAGAAGGAAAACTGGAAGAGTTTAGAATACTGGAAGCCAAGTAATGAAAGTGTTTCAGATAGGAGTGATCAGTTCTGTCAAATGTTGCTTCTCAGTCATAGACTTGAGAACTGAGAGTTTCCTTCTAAATTTAACATTCTGTGGTTCAGGTGATTTTACTGGCTTAGGTTTAAGCTGTCCAGCCTAAAAGATTTTTCCCATTATCTTGTCATAATGTTTGAAGTTGAGCATTCAAGGTTCTTTCTGTGTCAGTGTGCTAGGGCTGCCATAATAAAGTACCACAGGTTGGGTGGCTTAAACAACAGAAATTTATTTTTCATATTTCTGGAGGCCAGAAGTCTGAGATCAAGGTGATGGCAGGGTTAGTTTCTTCTGAGGCCTTTCTCCCTGTGTCTTTACGTGGTCTTTCCTCTGTGTGTCTATGTCCTAATCTCCTTTTCTTATAAGGAAGCCAGTTGTATTGGATTAGGACCCCACCCTAAAGACTTCATTCTAATTCAGTTACCTCTATAAAGATCCTATCTCCAAATAGTCACATTCTGTACTGATGGGGTTAGGATTTCAACATATGAATTATGGGGGGTGGGGGGAGACACATAATTCACACCATAACACCTTCCCTTGAGTTTGGAAAGATTTTTAGTTTTAAATTATTTCTTACTAAAAGTCAGTCTCGTCTGAGTTAATGTCTTCAGTAATGAGTTTGTACCTTAGCTAGAATTATCCAGGTACATGGATAGGTACCCTTGGGGGATTTGTTTGTTGTTGTTGTTGTTTCTCTCTGACTAGTCATTGTCTGCCATGCCCATTCAGTGCCCTCAGAGTGAGCTAGATGCTGAAACTGTGAAGAGCATTCTGGCTGAATACAAAATTCATAATGCCGATGTGACTCTGCGTAGTGATGCCACCGCTGATGACCTCATTGATGTGGTGGAAGGAAACAGGTACTGAGTGTGCAGTCTATGCCTGATTTTGAATTTGAAGCCTTGTGGAAAGAACAACAAATCATGAATCTGGTGAACATCGATTCTAATTCCAGTTGTGCTAATATCTCAAATAATAGTGGGCCTTGGTTTCTTTAGCTGTAAAATGAGGGGTTGATCTTGATTTCTAATATCCATCCTTGCTCTGAAATTTGATTTTGATGGTCATGTTCCCCATTTACGTTATTTGCTGTGAACTAGGCTGTCTCCTAAGCTCTGTCATGTGATGATTGAAGAGAGTAGGTCAATCTGCTCTTCCAGAATTAATCCATCTGAGAAATCCTATAGACTGTCCTATAGAAGTCAGAGCAGGCTAGGCTCTGTCTATTCTTTTCAACCTAAGGGTACGTAGCTGAAAACCTATTCTGTGAAACATTAATATTTTAATAATTTAAACCACAGTTAAAATTATTCCTATCATTTGGATATAATATTTTTTAGTTGCTTTCCTGTTCATTTGTTTGTATTTGTTGGACGAATTTATTTGATCCACATTTGAAAACAAACAAAAGCCAATGCTTTGAGTTAGATATTTTACAAATGAGACAACTGAAGCCTGAGAAGTTGTGGCTTGCGTAAAGATTAGTAACCTTAGCTGTCATATTGATTGGACACTAGGAATATGACATTGCTAGATGCTGTGTTTAAAAAAATTTTCAGGGCTGAGCCCATGGCGCACTCGGGAGAGTGCGGCGCTGGGAGCACGGCAGCGCTCCTGCCGTGGTTCGGATCCTATATAGGGATGACCAGTGCGCTCACAGTGCTCACTGGCTGAGCGCAACGCGGCCGGTCTCAAAAAGGACAAAAAAAAAAATTTTTTTTTCAGTCCTTAAAAATTATCAAGAAATATGTTATTAGAAGTTATTCTTACATTCTTAAAACAGCTTTATAGGAAACTGACTCAGAGAGGTTAAGTGACTTCATAGTGACACATATCTAGAAAATGACAGAGCTGGGATTAGAATCAGTCTGGATATCTCAAAGCTTGTGTTCTTTCCACTTTTCCCAGTAATTAGCTTTATGGCTGGGACTAGGGCCTGTGTTTTGTTATTTCTCAACCCATAGTTCACTATTTGGATTTTCTACTTATTTTGTTAGGAAGCTTTTTAAAATTTTTTTGCAGTTGATGTGCCACTTATCCCTTTTCAGAGCCTTGGATTTGGGGTCTGAGTGAGCAGGTGTTGATAATAGGCTAACAGTTTTGTCAGCAACTCCAGACTAATTCCGTTTTTCTTCTACTTCTGTAGAGTTTATATCCCCTGTATCTATGTGTTAAATAAGATTGACCAGATCTCCATTGAGGAATTGGATATCATCTATAAGGTGCCTCATTGTGTACCCATCTCTGCCCATCATCGCTGGAATTTTGATGACCTGTTGGAAAAGATCTGGGACTATCTGAAACTAGTGAGAATGTATGTCTCTGTGGATAGAGTAATGTTGTCATAGGATTTAAACCAACTTTCCCTAAAATGATACCCTCTGGAGCTCATGATAAGTAAATTGGTTCCTATAATCTACTAGGTTGTATTGAAGGCACTTTCTTCCTCAAGTTGGAGGTTATCATGGTTTGATCTCAGGGGTGATAGAGGGCTGGTTTGCAATCAGCTTGTGAAGCATTCTAAGAAGGTGGCAACCTCTGTGCCCTCTCTATTCTAGTTACACCAAACCCAAAGGCCAGTTACCAGATTATACATCCCCAGTGGTACTGCCTTACTCCAGGACCACAGTGGAGGATTTCTGCATGAAGATTCACAAAAATCTTATCAAAGAATTTAAATAGTAAGTATCATGGACATATGATGCCTCCTTTTCCTTGTGAGCTACTGATTTTGCTAACTTGTAATTCTTAGGATAGCACTAAAGAAACCACACTGTAGGAAGGCTGCTGAAATGTTTGCTTGGTTAGAACTCTGCCGTGTCTTCTTAATACTATGCCTAGTTAGGGCAGGAAGAGCTCCAGAAGCCTCTTCAAGTCAGGAGGGCTGATACTACAAAAGGCCCTGACTTTCCCTGATTAATTCATCTTCCTCTTAGCAAACACATATATTAATTCTTCCTGTCAGGATCATACTGGCCTGCACTGGTTACTGAGTCTCCTTCTAAACCCTAAGCATGGGTAAACTCCCCCAATCTCTGTCTTATACTTTTCACTGCTGATACGGGGTGAAAAAAATTTTTTTAATTTTGTATTTTGAACTAATTTTAGACTTACAAGTTACAAAAATAGTGCAGTTTTCTTTTATCCCTCATCCCACTTCTAATGTTAGCAGCTCACATTACCATAGTACAATTAACAAGAACAGGAAGTTAGCATTTGTTCAATATTATTAACTATAGACTTTATTTGAGTTTTACTACTTTTTCTGCCAGTGTTCTTTTTGTGTTCCAGGAACCTACAGGAATTACATCTAGTTATTTTTCCTAAGTCTTCCAATGTCTAGTCTCCCAGTAATATTTCCTTAGACTGTCTTTGATGACCTTGACACTTTTGAAGTGTGCTCACTAGTTATTTTTTTGAATGTCCCTCAGTTTGGGTTTGCCTGATGTTCTCTCATGATTGAAGTGAGATTATGCATTTTTGGTAAGAATACCACAAAAATGATGATGTGTCCCTCAGTGCATCATATCACTGGATTTGTAATGTTGATATATCTTAGTGATGATGATATTGACCTTGATCTCTTGGTTAGGTTGGAGGAGGCTGAGTTTTTCCCACCGTAGAGATAGTATTTTTCTTTTTGTAATTGTTAAATATCTTGGGAGAGATACTTTGAGACTCTGCAAATCCTGTTTCTCTTCAAGTTTTTCCCTGCTGATTTTAGCATCTATCGGTAGAGCTTGACTGTGACGTTTATTGCTGGGTGTTTGCCTAATGGTGATTCTTTACTTCCCTCTTCCATTTTACATTTATTTATTGGAATTCTACTGTGAGTTAGAACTGTCACTTTTCCCCTATTTATTTAATCCATGATTTATTTATGTCAGTGTGAGCTCTTGGATATTTATTTTATTCTATAGGCTATATCCAATACTGTCATTATTTTGTTGCTCAAATTGTTCCAGCTTTTGGCCATTAGGAACTTTTTCATGTTGGCTCCTGTGTTCTTTTTTTTTTTTAAAAAGATGACCGGTAAGGGGATCTTAACCCTTGACTTGGTGTTGTCAGCACCACGCTCAGCCAGTGAGCGAACTGGCCATCCCTATATGGGATCCGAACCCGGGGCCTTGGTGTTATCAGCACCGCACTCTCCCGAGTGAGCCACGGGCCGGCCCCTCCTGTGTTCTTTTGATAAGCTACCATCTTTTTTTTTTTGAGCATTTCTTTACTTTTTGGTACTACCTGATGTTCCCGATTGATACTGATTTTGCCTGCACCAGCCCTGGAATCAGTCACTTCTCTAAGGAGCCCTGGTTTTCAAGATCTGGTTGCTAGATGTGCTCATTTCATTGCTTGTAGGCCCTCTTAACAGACAGAGTTAGGAAATATATGTATGGATACTAACCCGAGCTGACATATGCATCTGTATTTCTGTGCCATACAGCTGTTTTTTTTTTGGTTTTTTTTTTGGCAGTTGGCTGTTCATGTATCTACCTTAAAAACCCTGAGTTTATACTGTTATTTCTGAATCCAGTTCTATACAACAGGGTTCATTTTAACTTACCCCCTTTTCTTATTTTTAACTTCTTTTCTCCAACAGTGAGAAATCCAGCTGTTATTATCTATAATCTATTTATTTATTTTTAAAATTCTAGTATGTATGTGTGTGTGTGTGTATATATATGTATATACATATATATAATGTGTGTATATATATATAATGTATATATATATATTATATATATTATATATATATATATATAATGTAGTTCAGAATTGCAACCTATAGTCCTGTGAGAAATAGTTTTAACTGTATTACAGTATTTCTTAATAGCTCTTTTCATCTTCACAGGCTGAAAATTTCATAATTGTTTTAAAAACAAAATAAGAAAATAGAAAATAATTGTAGAAAATCAAGAAAGCATAGAAATTAGTAACATTTAAAAAATACTTGTTTCTGGTCCTAAGAATACTGAGAGAGTGAATTCCTTTATTGAGCTTCACATTCTTTTTATCTAAAACAACAACTATATTCCAAATGTTGGTGCTCATTACCCTATACTCAAAACCATTATACTTTGGCAATTACTTGCATCAGTGAAGATGGTTCTTGGAAAAAGTTAGACATTGTCCTTTTTCAAACTTGGTAAATATCTGTACAGCTCCTGCCTTCTGTGGTGGCAGAACACTGTTCAAAGCCTCTAGAACTGTAAGTGTACCAAGGAATTAAAGGGGAGAAAAATATTTGAAAGGAGAGACATATCAAAGTGAATACAATTTTATTTGGTCACTATTTTCCAGATTTCTTTTTTTTAAAAAATTCTTTAATTCTTTAATTATTTAATAGCATTTTTAACTAAATAATAGAAAAATTTTAGCTTTCAAGCCTACTAATTGTGTTTTCCTTGTATTCCAAGATTCATATATGTCATTATTATAACTGTATTATTTCCCATTTTTGCTACTTTATGTTTTCTAGTCTTCAGTCACAGACCTTTCCCTTTTTATTTCCTTAGTTTAAAAATAGGATTAATGATTGTATGGCTTTTGATATGTTTTGCTGTATTGCTTTCCAAAAGGACTGAGCCATTTACATTGCCATCAACAAAACAGGAGATACCAACTTTACTGTAGGCATTGAGTATGATTGCTAACAACTAGTTGTCTAGTTTAAGGTAGTAGAATGGTCACCTTGCATTTATCTAGATATATTTGCTTGTTAGTGCATTTGAAAAATTTTATGTTTGTTTTACTAATTCTGTTATGTTATATTCCTGATACTTATCTTTTTTTTTTAAAGTGGTATCTTGTTTAGTGATTTCTTTTTGTAATATAGATTTTTAAAGAACTTTTGGTGCAATGACAAAATAATAATAATATGGCCACTTTTTTTTATGCATGGTATGTAGTGTTTTGTTCACCATTTTCCATCACTAGCACAACATATTCTTAATTTTGGAGGTCCCTGGATGCAAGTTTCCTTCATATGTTCCAAGAAATAAGGAGGACATATTAATTACAGTTCTTGATCGGGAGGGAGGATTTTCCTAGTGTGGCTGAGGAGGGAGATCCTAATTTCCTGTCATTACCCTCTGATAGTTTCAGCAGTCTCAGTAAAAACAGGTATTCTCTAGCAGTCAGTAACTGATGTGGTATCTATAAAAATCAGTCTCTAATCTGAATTTTTCAGGGTATTTCTCCGTAACAAATCCATGTTCTCTCCTTTAATTTTAAACTAGTCTCTTCACACTATTCATTTGTTTTTTGGTCTTTGACTTTCTTAAACTGACTCTGGAACAGGAGAAACCACACAGCTTCCAAAAGTCTCTGTCACCTCGTATGTGAAGGCTTCAGAGTGATATGCTGCTGGGGAAGATAAAGCCTCTGGGCTTTGAGTATGGTCCTTGACCTGGAAGAAGGGCCTTTGACTATTGCAGATCTTTGGCTCTTAAGGGCTGGGATGCTAAATCTGAGCAGAAGTGTGGCATCTGGGCAAATAGGGCAGAAGCTAGGTTTTTATTTAACTGATTCTTCTTTTTTCCTTTCCATACAGTGCTCTGGTCTGGGGTCTCTCTGTGAAACACAATCCTCAGAAAGTGGGTAAAGACCATACGCTGGAGGATGAGGATGTCATTCAGATTGTGAAGAAGTGAAACCTTCCTCTTTTCCCATATGCTGGGTCAACCACATCAGCTTTCCCCATGACCAAGCAACGTGCCCCAACCCCTTCTGGTTTTGGCAGCCATTGGATCAGGGGAGGGAGATGGAGGCACTCAAACTGGAACTTCACTTGTTTTATCTTGGTGTTACCTTGTATGTTGAACTGCATAAAAGATCTGCTAGGCCAGTTGGCTATGTGCAGTTCATGTGTCATTGTCAGAATTTCTTTTGGGATGGGCTGAATGAAGAAGGGTATATATAGTGAGGCAGCTACATAAGGGATAACTGGGAGCTTGCTCTTGAGTGTGAAATGGATAAAAATGTGATGTGCAACATCTGATTCGATGTTTACTCTTTGGAAACCCTTTCAACTGGACGTGGCCTCCATCTGATTTATGATACTAGAAAGAGGAAGGATTTGATGTAAGTTAAACTGATTATTCCCTGCTAGCCCATTTTGGGAGATAATGAAGTGTGGCAGTTGAGTAAAGTATTCCAGCCAGGCACATTCGGGTTTGAATTACAGGTCCACTTCTAATTAGTTCTAGAAACTTGAACAAATTATTTAACTTCTGTGAGCTTCAGTTTCCTCATGCAACATGGGGATAGTAATAACCACCCTTCTAGGGTGGTGATTGTTAGTATTAAGGGAGATGGTACTTGTAAATTGTTTAGCACAGTGTCTGGCATATAAGTACTCAGTGAATGTTTGCTCTTGTCACTGGGCCCTTTACTGGGCTCCCCCTCTGCCCTAGTAAGAGCATAGCTATAAATTATCATTGTTGAGCTGAACATTGAACTGATCCATCCTGCCAGCTAGGCCGTTAAATGTCTCCTTTCCCATAGCCCAGCCTTTCTGCTTGAGTCCCATGGCAGTCCTGGCCTCAGCCACATAATCTGGGTGAAGGCATGAAGGCAGAACACTGCAAGTGAGGCAACCAGTGTGACCAGAGCAGGTTTGTGTGTACACATCTGTGTATATATGGAGGTAGGAGGGTAGGTTAAGAGGATGGTTGGCATCAGGAGTACTTGAGGGTGCTAAGGGTCAGTTTGGGGTGCTTGGAATCAGAAAATTTAAGGGGATTGCTTATGTGTATTAGTCCGTTTTTGTTGCTTATAATAAAATACTTGGAACTGGGTAATTTATAAAGAAAAAATTTATTGTGTACATTTTCTGAGGGTGTGAAGTCCAAAGCCCATCTGGTGGTGGTGACAGTAACCCAGGGGTCTCACATTGCAAGATGATGTAAGCAGAGAGAGAGAGAGAGACAGACAGACTCTCCTTTTAAAGCCCTCAGAATCACGCCCCTGCCCACCATTTTTAATCCATTCACTACTGCGTGGTCCTACCATCCAATCACCTCTTCAAGGCTTCACCTTTCAATTACCATAATAGGATTTCCCACCCTCTTAACAGTCCCAGTGAGGGCTAAGTTTCTAATACATAAAACTTGGGGGACACAATTCAAGCTTCAGAGAGTTTTGGGGGGACATAATTCACTACATTATGTGAACTGGGAATAAGGGAATTTAAGGGGATTGCTTATGTGAAATCAATTGGAAAAAATTTTGGTGTGGCGGGCTAGTGAGAGTATGGGCAGAGGTGAGGTGTAGGCCCATAGGTACAGACGAGAAATCTAAACTTGGTAATTGACTTGTTCTTTGGAAGGAAAGTCAGAGATTATTTCTGTATGGAATATAGGGATGGTAGAGTAGCATTAGTCCCTAAGAAAACCTGGAAAGGAAACAGATTTGTAGGAAGACAGAATTTGATTCTATCTTCAAATGATGAGAGCTAGAGCTTTTAGCAGGTTGTAAGGGGTGGGGATGTGGGATTATCCACATACTCAGCCTTTGTTCAGTGCTTGTCCCTCCTGCTAGCTGAGTGAGTTGTTTCCCTTTGATAGTCTTCCTGGAGGCTGGGCTTAGCACTGTCTCCAGACCCAGGAGATAAGCCCCTCAGGCTTGGTATTCTAGTCACTTTCCAGAACAGACCTTGGCATCACTGGTGCATTTATGAAAGAGGCCATGATCTAGAGCCTGCCCCAACTCTGCAGGGAATAAGGGAAATATTGGCTTTCTGGCCTATGGGATTTCCAGCAAGGTTTGCTCTCCAGCCAGAGCATAAAATTGATTTTCATTGAGCAACCATTTAGCACTGCCAGGATGTTGGGAAGAGAAAGTTGCTAAAGTTCAGTTCATCAACGGTCTCAGGATGTGCTTCAAATAGGCCTTATGTCCATCATTAAACACTCTCCCCCTCATCTGCAGCCTCCTAGCCCTTGAGGAAGGCATTACCCTACTTTTCCCTTCCCTCTCCTTTGGGTTTAAACATTGCAGTTCTGGGAAAGGGGTGCAGTTTGGTGTGAGGAGTTCTGCCTGGGGTAGGGCCACTGAAATGGTGCATTCCTATAACTAAAGGCTTTCTTCTCATCAACTGTATATCAGTCCATTTTCTTTTGCTCCTAACAATACCTGAAACTGGGTAATTTGTAAAGAAATAGAATTTATTTCTTACGGTTTTGCAGGCTAAGTGCAAGGTCAAGAGGTACATCTGGTGATGGCCTTACTGGTATAGAGCTCCACAGAGACACAGGGTATCATATACACATAATGAAGGCTGGGCAAGAGCACTTAATGTGCTCTCCTTATAAAGCCACCAGTCTACTCCCTGATAACCCATTAAACTGTTAACCCATTAAACTGTTAACCCATTGCTCCATGGACTAATCCATTCATGAGAGCATAGTCCTCACAATCCAATCACCTCTTAAAGGCCCCACCTTTCAAATATATTGGGAATTAAGTTCCACGGGAGCATGGGGGAACATTTAAACCACAGTAACCTCTTTATAGGGATTTGACTATTATAGCATGGCTTAAATTTCCCATGCTGTTACATATTCCATGTGTCTTTCCTGACCTTCTTTAGCACAACGAAGCAGACCCACTATTCCGTGCCATTAATTAGAATGCTTTTAGCTGCATTTAATGTAAAGCACTAACTTTAACCAGCTGAAATGGAAAGAAACTAGGTCTCTCACAGTTGTCTGGAGCTCATGTGTTTGTTCATGGCAGCTATTATATCATTGAAGATCCAGGTTCTTTCTGTCAGTCTGCTCTGTCCACTAGAGTTTGTTGGCTTTGCTGGTAGCTCCCCTCATGTCACAGAATGTCTGCTGCAGTCCCAGGCTCTACATCAGCAATCCACAGGGTTGTAGAGGGCTGAATCTTATCTTTTTGGGAAGCCATTTCCTAGAAACTGCCTGGCCAGTTTTTCCTTGTGTCTCATGGTCTAAATTGGTTCACATGGCCATTCTTGAGTCAGAGTAACTCTTGGTAAAGGGAATAGTAATACTGAAGAACCAGAGTTTACCCCCGTAAGTTACCTTTATTCCTGAGCTCTTTCACAAAGAAAGGGCTAGTGGACCCAACTTCCCTTCTCTCTTAAGCCTGGCTTGTAAGACACTCAATAGCTATCTCCTGAAAGAATGCCTAGCTGCACTCTACATTCATTTTATTCCTACTTCTTGATTACCACTGGCCTCCCAAGCACTAGCTGCCCAATTTCTTCCTTTGTGGAGGCACTTTTGCTCTCTTCCTGACCTCCCGCCTCAAAGGTAGTTTTTGAGGTTCCCTGTGTTCCTAAGCTCTTTTACCTTGAGGATGCCTAAATCCTTAGCTTCAAGCTTATTTTGCACATCCTTCCAGATGATTGCTTCTAAACTTGTTTTATGTCTCCTAGATATCCCAAAGTTGCTCCAAAGCCATCTCTTGTTAGCTGAGACATCCCTTCCTCTCTGCCCTCATATCAGTTCCTGGAAGACTGCATTAACTTTCTCTTTTCTGTCCCCTTCCCCTTCCTCCAGTCCATCATGTATACCAAAATGGTTTTGCTAAAACCTGTATGCCTAGCTTCTGCTGTGATATTCTTAGCAACAGTCTCTTATTTCCTTTTGGCTCCATCATGCTCAATCTGCAAAGCTGGGTTTTGTTAAAAGGTTACCTGCTGGGCCGGCCCGGTGGCGCACTCGGTAGAGTGTGGCGGTGCTCCCGCTGAGGGTTCGGATCCCATGTAGAGACCGGTCCGCTCACTGGTTGAGCGCAGTGCGGGCGCGACACCGAGGGTTGCGATCCCGTTACCGGTCACGAAAAAAGACAAAAGGGGGGAAAAAAAAAAAAGGTTACCTGCTTTCTTGTGTTCCTGGAAGTACAGGGCAGGGTGGGCAGTTCCAGGTTTACAGTCAACACTCCTAACACTCAAGACTCCTACCAGTCAAAATTCAACCACCTTCCCCTTCACCTGTAAATTGGAGAATGACTCCATGCTACCCAATGAAGTCAAAATAGCTTTTATGGCCCTAAATGGACGAGTATCTAGAACTCAGGCAAATTAACTTGAGGAGCTTGAGAAATAAGTATCACCTCAGGTCAGTAGTACTGAAAAAACTTCAGTAAGGAAAGGGGATTCAAGATCCTATAGTATTCTAGTAGAATCCTCTTCCTCCAGTGCTGTGTGTAAGATGAATAATAAAACAATTGTGAGCTGAGGAATGAGTTAGAGAATACAGGAGTCTTAGCACAGGCATCAGTCTTAAGATGGTAAGTCTTACAACTTGAGAAGTTCCATATGGACAAATTAGACTTTAATGGATTGGATCAGAACTCTTGGGCTGGAGAGACAGGATGCCCCAGTAAATGTGAGGTTTGGGAGAAGCTACCACACACACTTGTACATGATTCTCCGATAAACAAATTGTTTTCACTAGGTGGGTTTAATTTGGGGAATTACACTATAGATACCCTGTATTAGCCAAAAGTCTACCTAGAGGGTCAGTCCAGCCTAAACTGATCCAGGAAGAAAGCCATAGCTTTTTCCTCCTAACAAGACAGAGTTCAATTCTATGAGTTTTAAAGAAAACTTCCCTCAGGGAACATATTGAGCCTCATGGCTTAGCTGGTTAGAAACAAGAAGGAAGGGATTCAGGGAGGAAATGAACACGATAATGCCATTCTTCATTCACACACTTAGCATATGCAACTTTAATCAACCAAAAGAAAAAAAAAGTCCCAAATGTACAAGTGAAAAAAATCCAAATTGTTGACACAGGCTTAATATCAGCTACTTTTATGTACAGCTGTATAAGTTCAAAAAAGCTATCCTATATGTATATACAAAAGTTGTTTATACACAAGTCTGTACATAAGGGTCTATACATTTATTTCCTCAGAACCCTTAGGTGCCATCTCCCGGTGAGGACACCAACACTTCATTCACATATCTTACAAAAAAGAAAGACTGTTTCCAGGATTGACAACACTGCATCCCATATTCAGACTACGTAGTCTCCACTCGATTGGTTAAGATCCTTTTGTCATAATGCAGACCACGCCAGGTGCATGAGCCCTCCCAAACAGCTTCGCACAGGGTGCTCCAAAGTAAAAGCCTGTAAACCAACCCGAGATAAGGAAGCAGAGTCCTGACTAGGGTGCCACCATAGGTCCAGGCTTAGGTAAGCCTGCCTGCCCTGCTCACTGTCGGTATTCCAATTCATCTACACTGATGACTTTAGCAGGCATGGAGGGAAGGGGCTGCTGCAGCACATCTGAGCCAAACCATTTGGCGAGGCCCACGGGGGAGCTGCTTCTCTGGCTGGGGCGGTGCTCCAGCTGAGAGTGCATGTGGGGCAGGCCTGACCTGCTGGGCACATTCTGAGGGGTTGTCTGAACACTGACAGCTGCTGCTTGGGAACCAGAGCCTGGAGGATGCAGAACTGTGGAGATAAGAAGGGTTATCATTCACAGCATGAGTGAGAAAGTAGTTCTTTATTAGGTCCTGCTTCATTCAAACCTTATCCAAAAAGAAGTCTTTACCAGAGGATTTATTCTAGGGCTTCTTTAGAAAACTTTGCAAAATGCCAACAATGCCAGAACATGGTTCCTTGGAAAGCTAAACTATTTAGAAGCCATCAATATTGAAAACCCACCCTGGATGACATGACCACTACTACCCATGGCAAGCAGCCCCATCACAGAAGCACTAACATTAATTAGCTGGTGAGAGGATATCTACCCTGGATAGGCCCTATGCTAAACTGCTATTGGAAGCCTTCTCTCCTAAAAGGCAAAGAAAGCCAGAGCACACATGGCTCTCTCACTGTCTTTGCAGTGATAGTAATCCCAAATCTTACAGAGGACATTTTACTTCATCTTACTCTCTGGTTACACCCTTTCACCCCAATCTTTTTATGACAAGTTAAAGAATGAAGTGTCACTTCATCTCCTTCACTGGAAATTGGTCCTAAAAGTATCAAGCCTACTCAGCCCCTCCCAAACTTGCCCGGCCCACTCCTGAACATACCTGAGCGCTGTAGCTGCTGGTGCATCATTGCCAGATGCAAAGGTGTCCCAGGACGAGGGTTTAAGAGAGGGTGACTAGCAGCAGGTAAAGGGTAAAAGGGCTGACCAAGGATTGGGCCAGATAGTCCCTGTAAATGGGTCAGGTCCATCCCAGGAGGAAGCACACCTATTGGACAGAAAAGACAAACTACTGACAAGTGGTCTTAATGTACCTGGAAATTTTCAAGCTTAACCATACAGTTTTGCTGATCTGGAAGTTTATTAAGAATGAAAATGACCAAGCTAGGTTCCGAATCTTTTAATGAACTAAGATGGATTGGACCCACTGTCAACCAGTTAGATGGAAGGATATAATAACATTTTTCTATGGGTGAAGATCTCCCACCACACAAGACTCAGTGTCAGCAACTGTTGTCACACCAGGTCCACAGGCTGACACCCAAACCAGATCAGAAACTCACCAGCTTGGAGCAAACTTGGAAGATGCTGTGGATGTACTCCCTGGGCCAGCATTCTTTGGACCAGCCCTGGGTGAAGCTGGTGAGCAGGCCGAACAATAGGGACATGGGGGACGAGAGGAACTTGGTGGACAGGGCGGAGAAAGGGGGTTCCTGGAACTGGGGACGCCAAGGTGGGTGTTTTTCTCCCAGTTGCTTTAGGTCGGTAATCTTGTTCTTTGGTGTAACGGTTGGTCTGGGACAGTGGGGTGGAACATGAAGACCGCTGTAATGTTGACAATTTGGGATTTGTAGTGGGAGAAGAGTCTTGATCAGCACTGGGCACAGAGTTGGATGACAGGGGGTTCTCTGTAAAGACACAGACAGAGAATATTTTGATATTGGGAAATTTCTCCCAAATACTTTGGCCTCCCAATGGTCCAGTAAATCTCATTTCTTAAGAAGGTCACAATTCTTATTTGATCCCCTCAGCAAGTTTTAAGGACTGCACGGTAGGGACCATCATTAAGGTGAATTGTGAGTCAGCATCACAGGGGTAGTTAAGGACAGAGCTGGGACTAGACCCCACATTTTCTGGCCTTCCGGCTCTTTGCTGGAACAGAGGATTTTTCATACACTTGCCAAAACCAAAGGCTCTGAAGTTAGAAATTACACTGCTTTAAAAGCCCACATCTTTATTCTTATAATCCTCCCAACCCAGGAATAGCTATGGGTAAATACCTAGCATATCAGGCCTGGTGGTCCAACTCAGTTTGGACACCCTGCTCTGCCCAAATAGCTGTGGCCTGGACCCATATGGGGGCTAGTCCTGTCCTAGTCAGCTGCTTGGAAATTAACATGCTTTTTAGCCTAAGGGGAAAATCAAGCAAGTGGAAGATTATGCAAATCCATCACAACAGAAAATTTAAACAGCAATTAGTGTGGCCAAAGAATCTGAACTGCCTTAATAGGACCAACAGGATTCTTCCCCACCCCCAGCCTTCTCAAATACAAGCAAAAAGCTCTCAGACCAATATTCTACACCTGTGTAAACCCTAACTTATCAGAATCTGTCACCATAACCTTCACAAGCCCTACTGAGCAACTCTTAAAAGCCTCTTGCATTTTATATATACTTCTTAAAGGCTCTCGCACACCTACAGTGTTTCACCCATTGCACAGATTTTGTTGGACACCGAAGTCTCCATAGACTGAAGAGACCCTTTCAGAAGTAAAACTTGTTGGATTATATTAACTTGCAAAATAAATGTACTAATTATTCAACTGTGAAGCCTAAATAAGGATCCTAAACTAAAGCTTGGTCTTAGCACTCATACCACTCTTAGACAGGCCAGAATTTTGAGCAGCCAAGCAACTGTGAGCTGGTCCAACTTTTCTCACTGACACAGAATTGTGGTCCAGAGCAGCCAGGGGTCTTGCCCAGGGCTTTGCAGAGAATCAGGTCAGCCTGGTCAGCACTCAGGCCTGTGTTCTTTCCATCACATACTTTCTTGAGCAGTACACCCTCAACAGCTCTGCAGTACCTTCACTGGCCTTCTGAGTATCCTCTTTACTGTCACCAGGAGCCGCTTTTCCAGATGCTGGCTCCTCCTTGCTCTTCTCTTTGCTCTCGTACATCTTACGAATCACTGAGGTAGGTGTGAAGGAAGGAGAAAGCTGCAGAGAAAAACAACTGGCATTAGCACATTCTCTAAGTGCCTTTCCCTAATATTAAGCCAGGATTAACTGGCCAAGCTATTCAACAAGGCAAAGAGTCCCCATATTGCCTACATAGTAGCAGAGATCAACTCCAACGCTCTGGTCTGTAGCTACTGGAGGAAAAGAAACAGAATGGGGCAAATAAGCAGTGTTCCAAATGCATCATTTCCTGCTGGTAACCCTGTGATGATGGGATCTGCCTATGTAGCCTCTGCTTCACATATTTCCCCAGCCCAGGATTAGGCTTGGGAAGAGCATGGCCAGAAATATACTCTGGAGCAATACCCCTTCCATCTAGGAAAGGACATTTCAGAATCTAACTTATTCCACACTCCTAATATTTCCCTTCTTAACTGAGCTACCAGAAAATTCACAATTAACAGTCTCCTCAGCCACTAGGATTTATTATTTAGGGTCATTTCTTCCCATCTCTTCACGGTTTATTTCTATGAGGATGATTTTATTATGCACACGTCTTTTCCCATCAAACAATCTTAAATCCTTGATGGCAGGAGACAGGGCATGACTTACAAATAGAAAAGTTCCTTCTAGACCCTACCTTCAAGGTGACTGGTGCAGAGACCCATTGGGGTCCTGAAGCACATAGCAAATTTTCCCCCTTGACTATCAGCTTTGACTAGATGATAAAAGTCTGTGAGGAATGAAACATTTTTAAAATAATGCTACTCAGGTGTAAACTAGACTTGTCACCACAAATAAGCAAACTCCTTTTTTCCAGCCTTGGTTCATATCACTGAAACCTGAATCAGTGAATCTGAATTTGTGAACTCTCCAGTATCTGACCCCATCACCCCTGTCCGCCTCACCTCCTGTCTCTCACCCTTGTCCTCTCACCTCCCCACACCAGCTGTTTATTTGTTTGAACATACTATAATTGCCTTGTGTACCCCGGCCCATGCTCGTCTATGTACTGGAACACACTTTCCCCAATGTAGGGGCATCACTGAGATCCTATGAGTTAGTGTGCTAAAAGGGGAAGACCTAACAGGCAAGTATGAAAGACTTAAATCAGCTATTCCTTTGGAAGGCACTCAAGGACATTTAGGGGCACAAAGTGGCATAACATAGGCACAACCAAACAGGGAGAAGCCTTAATGTCATTCAGTCACTAAAGGTCACTGACCATGCTTGTGATGGATGCAGCGGGGGCAGGAGAAGTGGAATTCCCTCGGTGCACTGGTGCTGGTGACTTAGTCACTCGCTGTTGCCTGTGAACAAACCTGTTATCAGTGTGAGCCCCAAGTTGCTTAGAGCCCAAGTCCTAAAACTATATAATACTCAAGACCAGCCTAGGAATTTAACATCCCCTTTCTCTTATCCAATTCAATTTCCCATGCATTCAGTAAGTGCCCAACATATGCAAAAGCACATGCTAACTTGTGAGGGAAGACAGAACTTAAAAAAGCATGGTCCCGGCCTTGCAAGAGCTCTCATCTACTGGAGGAGACAATAACCTTGGGCAAACCAAGACATGTAGATATTAGGCACCAACAAGGTACAATGGGAAAATGGAGGGGTAGGAGGAATGATAGGATACTCCAGGGAGTCTTAAAGAAGCTTCTTGGGGAAGAAGCTGCATTAAACTGGGTGTGATCACCGAGAAGCTAAAGACGGAGGACAACGGTTCAACAGTTTCGGGACCTGGGAAGAGCTTGGGAATGGTGGGGTTATTCAGGGACGGTGTACAGTTTATTTGTAGACTACACCAGTGAGGAATGCTAGGGAGTAACACTAGTTAGCACAGTGCCTGGCACAGAACTGATGTCTGTGAAACACTGATTCAAATAAAATAGAGAAGTAGGAGTTTCAGCTATTTTAAGACCCAGTTACATGCCAACATTCCCCACCACTACTGGTCCACAAACAAGATTGATCTCAGGCTTCCCAAGTGGAGGAAAAAGAACAGACCCCGCCCCCCCCCCCAGCCATTCTCCTTTAATTTGGAAGAAAACAAGAAACATTTGATGTAGATGTAAACAGAGAATTATGTGAGCTCCCTGGCTAATGAAAGCTTCACTGCATTCCAGCCCCGTCAAAGCCTGTGCCACAAAGGTTGAAGCCCAAGTTTAGTCAATGAACCTGGAAGTTCTCTGAATCAAAAGTATATAGGAAACCTAAATCCATGTTTTTTTTCTAGTCAGTACCAGGTAAGCCCACACTGCTGCCACACTGAGACTGAATATGACAACGTGGGCAGAGATTAGTGGTATTTTGAGTGACTAAGAGGAAACTCCAAACTTGGGGGTTCCACCTGACTATTATTTATTCCTTTTGGTAAACATATTTGAGCACCTACTATGTGTTAGACACTGTTATAGGAGCTGGGGATATAGGAGTGAACAATATCTCTGGCCTCATGGAGACAACATTCTTGTGGTTGCAGGGTACAGAATGGTTACTACAGGCAGGGAGACAAAAAATAAATAGTATGCTAGAAGGTGATAATAAAAAAAAGCAAAGTGGGAAGAAAGGCATATCTGTTGGGGGGGACACAATTGTATGTACATAGGGTGTCCTGGAAGAGACTGACAGGCAGAAATTTTTGATCCAAAACACAAAAGCTGCAATGACACTGACTTGGGTAAGTCAGTCATATTTTTAAAACCTAAGTTTCTGTATCTGTAAAATGCAGTTATTTACTCCCATCTACCTCACAGGGCTGACGTGAAGATCAAATAAAATTTTGGATGTTAAAAGTGCTTTGAAAGTCAGAAATCATGTCAGCAAACATTTAGGTAACTACATAATGTTACAGAGAGAAAGCAAGTGAGAAGGGCTCAGCAGACCAGTCCTGAGCTCCGTGTTTAGACTGAGGGGTACTGCAGATAGCAAGCGCTTATGCAAGAGTACCTCTTGGTCTCAATGTCTTCTGAAAGTGTTGCATATAAAACCAGCTGAACCCAGACACTGAGGCACTGATGAGGTAATTTTCAAAATCACATCAAAACATATTCTTAATTACCAAGTATTATATGGGTAGGAATAAACTGTAGTGTTCAGGGATGTTCATTTTGGTGATAAAACTAAAAAAATTAACGTAGTGATTACTTTTAAAGGCTGGACAGTGGTCACTTCTGAGGAAGAAAAGGGTATTACTGGCACAGGGCACATGGTGGCCTTCCAGGTAGTTAACAAGAGTGTTTGCCTTACAATAAGCTACGCATTTGTTTTATGCAGTTTTCGGTGTCTGTTTTATTTTGCAATTAAAAAAAAAGAACAATATTGCTACCCCCTTCCTCCCCAACTAATGGTTCATTTCATTTTAACACGTTACAACTAGCAAAAACGAGCAGAATGAAGTCAGTAATCTACTTGTTAACAGATATGATCAACAAATCTATCAGCCCTGACCAACAAACCCCTGATGTAACAAACATGCATCAAGGGAGAGTTTGATAACCCAGCATGGAATCTGTGGGGGAAGGAACCTAGGTGGAGTTTCATTATCTCATAAGTATGACTTTAAATAAGGAGCTATGTTAGTTACACCTGTAAAAAATGAATCCTTTAACTGATAAAAACACTAAGATTTTAAAATATATTTTACTTATAACAATCTTGTGAGGTAAACTAGGCAGGCAGCATCCCTTCCGTATGACTAATTAGCAAATAAACCAAAAAAAGTAATTTATAAATCAAGAATATAAAACCATACAGGATGCAGTTGGTAGAACATAGTGCTAATATGTCTAAGGTCAAGGGTTCAGATCCCTATACCAGCCAGCTGCCAAACAAACAAAACCATACAAGATGGAAATTTCTACCCCTGCAGTAGAATGCAATCATATTATTTTCTCTATTGATAACATTCGAAGTGGTACAGAATTTCCATCACATATTGTACAACATACGAACATATGCAACAGAACTATACTGTGGATAATTAATCTCAGGAAAACTATATCTGCAAATCCCCACATGGGTAGGATTAGTAATTTACCTGTTTCTGAATCCATCTCTGGTTCTGTCCACCTGTGTCTTGCCAAAACCAGGTTGGTAGAAGTTTGCTGCCTGCACTGCAAGATCGTGTGGCAGGACCAGCCCCTCCAAAGCTGCCTGTTGCAACTCTAGCTGGCTCATCTGCTGAACAAAAGTGGCAAGGGAAGGTCAACAGCAGAATGAGGTCAGTCAATTCACTTTTTACAAGGGTCTCTCTATGCTCTTAAGTATGTTTAAGCAGCAGCTGAGAAAAATTAGATGATGCAGGGCCGGCCTGTGGCTCACTTGTGAGAGTGTGGTGCTGATAACACCAAGGCCAAGGGTTCAGATCCCTATAAAGGGATGGCCGGTAGGCTCACTTGGGAGAGCGTGGTGCTGACAACACCAAGTCAAGAGTTAAGATCCCTTTACCGGTCATCTTCTTTAAAAAAAAAAAGAAAAGAAAAAGAAAAATTAGGTGCTGTAAACCTGACTAAATTGTGCTGTCATCCACTGAACAGGATTTTTTTTTTTTTCCTTTTTGTCTTTTTTCGTGTCCGGCAATGGATCGCAACCCTCAGTGTCACGCCCGTACCGGACCGGGACCGGCAACAGGATCGCAACCCTCGGTGTTGCGTCCGCACCTCGCTCAGCCAGTGAGCGGGAACCAGTTCACAACATCCCCCTGTATGTGGGATCCGAACCCTCGGCGGGAGCGCCACCGCGCTCCCAAGCGGCGCACTGTAGCAGTGAGCCACTGGGCCAGCCCCTGAACAGGATTTTTAACTACTGAAGTATTATTTTATTTATTCAACAATTTTCTAGCCTTTTCTGAGCTTGCATTATAGTTCAAAACCACTTGCAAGCATTGCAGCAATTCAATTCTCCATCTTATAAGTAACAATAGGGGTGAAAAACAAGCAACAGACTGAATTTGAGAATGAGCTCAGCCTGACCTGGGCCGGGACAGGGCTCATGGGCTTGCGCATGCCTTGGAATGGATCTCCGAGTAGCTGCTGTGGTCCTGGTGTGAAACCTGTCGGGAAAGTTCCAGTATCAGTGAGTGTCAAAATGGCACACGTGCATGAAGGAGGCATTACCACTAATGCATGCTGCTCCTCGCTGAACACCATCTCTTTTGGGAAGCAATGATTGCCCTGGCTAACAGATGTCCCTCTTCCTCTGTACGCCAACAGTGGACTATGTGCACCTCAATCAGAGCACATTATTAATGGCCCAAATTACTGGCGTATCCATCCTTCCCACTAAGCTGTCAGCTTTGTCCCTCTCACAGCCAAAACATCTATCTGGAAGAGAAATACTTTTCTAGCCAATTTGGCCCATTATCACTTAGCCAGCTGGTACCAAAGCAGAGACCAGTGTCATGAGGTTCACACTCTTTCCATTCCATCTCCCTGATTGTGAATAGTAGATTTCAAAAACTGCCTCTCAAGGTGTGACTGGCAGGAGCCAGACTGGCCAGCAGCTTAAAGTGGTCCAGGATTGCAGGAATACTATGTGATTCTGTGCACTCTGCTAGTAGAGCTTTCCGGAAGTGCTTCTCTCAATCACATTCTGAATTATTAGCCACAAGACCTAACAGGTGATTTGTCTATCAACTTCAACAGCTTGGTAGAGAGCCACTACTCTGACTTCTACTGTATCAAGGAAAAACTCTTGAAGCCAAATAAATTTTTTTGGATTGCATTTCCGAAATAAGGAAGGCGACTAAAGAGCTTGGATCCAATTTAGATTAATTTCAAGGAAAAAAAACTATAACATTAACATATTAACCTAGAAGGGGAGCTGGATAATAAACTATCTTCCATATCCACCCCAAAAAAGTACAATAAGTTCACATATTTCTTTTTAAACTCTTTAAGGATGCCCATGAAAAAGACTGCCAGTTCTAGGAGACAAGTACAAACTATGTGGGGTGGGGAGTGGGGAGGCAGACATCCATGTCTAAGAGGATTTACCAATTGGTGATGGTATTCTTGGACGAAGGTAGTCTGCTGAGGCTGCTCGAGTTTGAAACACCTGTGACAAGGGAGGAGAGGGTGCTCTTTGGCCCAGTAAAGATGTTGTAGGTTCCAAGCTCCCCATAAGGCCACTCAGAAGATTGGAAGAAGCAGGTCTCTGAACTGGTTGACCCAGAAGTTCCTAATGGCAGAAAAGCCAAATCCCTGTGAACAAAACTAGTTCCTTCCAGTCAGAAGGTGTGGATTATGGATTAACTTTTGGAAGCCGTCAAGTGGAATCTCCTTCATGTTCCACTGAAGGACATGCTTGGCATGTGTACATGCAACACATTTCTCTGAACATTCAGCTAACAACATTTGCTTTAACTTAGTGCTATAATATGTTAGATATTTTTAAGTTCCACAGAAATTACAAGCCTGCAACCTGGAAATCAAGGCTTACTTTGTCATCTTTCTTGTCTGCCCCACCCCCCATTGAGATTAACAGCAACACAGAAGTATGTCAAGCTGTAATATCACATTCTTGATTGGCAGGCAACATGTGTCATTCTCTAAAGCCCAAAGCTGGACCACCACACAAAGCCAGTTCAGAAGACTACTGTTCAGGACTCTGAGGCCTCGGTATAAGATTGTGAAGTACCTGTAGGATGTTCTTAGAAACAGGTTGGCCTGGAATCTCAGCAGAGGACATCAAATGGCTTTCAAGATTTCGCTAAAAAAGTCAAAGGAAAACTGCTTTTAATCTTCTTAACACATTTAATTTGCATATTAATTGGGAACCACAAGAAAACATAAAACATTCTCTAGGGAGTTGACACATAACAGCAGAATGATGTTCAAGTCACAGAAAACTAATTTAGACTAATTTGTTCCACTCATCACACAGGTCCCAAAGATCTGGGAACAGAAAGATACAAAGTCCACTCAGAGATCCTCCCTATGTTAACTCTAGTCCATTTCCCCGTTTCTAACACTCTGATCAAAAGAAGGCAAAAAGAAAATGATGAAATTGGGGAGCACTTATTTGGTAAGAAGGTGCAAGTAAAAAATTTTGCTAATTTATAAATTTTAATTTGAGGCAACCCTTGCTACCCATTATCTTTAATAAGACTTATTTTTGTTCCTTCTCCACTCCCAATGCTTTACTTGACTATCCTTAAAAAGATTTATTGACCACATATGGTACTGAAAACCTAGTAAACAAAATGCAAGTTTGGCCAGAATTGTTATATTTCAGAGTTTCATATTTTAGGAAATTTAACTTTATTATTTTTAAACAAACTGTTCTAAAATAGTCTCATATGCAGGGCAAAATTCAAATCTTCCACTTTTTTGCTCTCTTAATGTAGCAGTGGTTGGTTTTACACAGCCAACTTGCATTCCCTCATGCACTTCACAACATCCCTGTGTCCATTCGGCTCTGCCAGAAGAAGTGCTTTCCTTGATATAGTTTCCATTCCACTAGACAGAGCTGTCAAGGTCCACAACAGTGTCCTTGGACATGACAAACAGCCCAAAGATACCCAAGGTTTTATTGTTGGTTTTGGAATTGGGACTGAATGCCAATGATTTTAATAAGCGATCTCCTTAAGAGAGATATAATTCCATCTAACAAAAACAAATTTAGTGAACTTTATACTACATGGCTTACTATATTTGGATGACAGAGTCTACAATTCAATTTATTTATGTGGCCGGTATGGGGATCTGAACCCATGACCTTGGTGTTATAAGGCTGCGCTCTAACTAGCTGAGCTAACCAGCCAGCCCTTACAATTTACTTTAAAATGGAGTTTAGATTGAACCAACATGTCTTATTTTGGGGATGACGCAATGTGACTGAACGTAAATGGAGGCAGATCAGAAAGAGTATGCATAATGCAGCAGTAGTAAAGACACAGATTTCAGAAGCAGACCATGTCTTAACATGCAAATTCTGCAATATTTTGGGACAACACCTGGTGTGCTTATTTCATTACTTTCCTTGTTGCTTGCTTTCCCAGGTTGAGTTTTTGTTAGTCTTTGCCTAGCCACTTGAATTATATCATCCATCCCTTTAGCAGGTATTTGAGACTCATTCTCTCAGCTGAAGCCACATAAACTTTAGAGCCTTAAAACCACAACATCAGGGCCGGCCCGGTGGCGCACTGGAGAGTGCGCCGCTTGGGAGTGCGGCGGCGCTCCCGCCGAGGGTTCGGATCCCATGTGGAGACCGGTTCCCGCTCACTGGCTGAGTGTGGTGCGGGCGCAACACCGTGGGTTGCAATCCCGTTGCCCGTCCCTGGTACGGGCACGACACCAAGGGTTGCGATCCCGTTACCGGTCAGTAAAAAAGACAAAAAAAAGGAAAACAAACAAAAAAACACAACATCAAATCAATTACTCTCACAATTCAGGGCCATTTGTGTTAAATTCTAGAATCATATCTGAAAATGTTCAAAAACATCAGGTGAACTGTCTGAATTCCCCTGCCTCCATTTCTTTAGTCACTCACACTATAAGAAAGAAGATAATTACACCACTGTAGTCAGTACCCACTAAGACACAAAATTAAGAGAACAGGTAGTTTACAATCTTTCAATCTGGTCCTCATTTGAAAGCATTTATATCTAATAATTCTTTGTATGGAAATAACTCTAAAGCAGTTTATAAGAATATTCTTCTATAACTGATATAATATAGTCAGAAGTAAGTCTACCTGATATGCTTCCTTTCACAGGTAGGTCAGTCTTGGCATTAAGACCAGGAATAATGGCACCTCAGTCTGACCCAGCAGATTGAAATCTCTATCACTAACTGTTGGTCAGAGAAGAAAGACTAAAAAAAGCAGTTGCCTCCCCGTTGTACAAAGCATAATGAATTAAACAGGTATTGTTTAATATACCTGTTTATACCTTGGCTGACTTGCAGTTCCCAGACAAGGAGGGGTCAGGAGAAAAGAGGCAAACTCAATTTGGTAAATTATAACTTAGCAACTAGAATAAGTCTTTGTTTATGTTTTTATTATTTAGACCTACTCTGCTTCCCCATCGCTTTGTATCAAGGGATAGCAATATTAACACATAGACCTTAGCTAAGAACTACTTTCTAAAAATTATGGCAAAGACCAGTATATGCTACACACCTGTATTTACAGACATGTAGTCACACTGTAATCTAACTTCATGACTCAAAGTTTTTTCTTTTTTTTAATTGGAGCCACAGCTCTTTCCTAGAATGCAATTGTCTTGAAAAATCCATCTCAGATATTTTACAAATGATTTGTATGACTGCTAACTGCCTAATCAAGAGAGCAAGTAATCCCAGGAATCTGGGAGTAACGAGAAGGTGTGAAAAGAAATATTTTACTATAAAAGTAGGTTAAGTTATATGAATTCAAGTAGCTGAATAAACTGAAAACTTTCTGTGGAGCTCATCCAAGAAGATAGTTTTATACTGTTTTTTAGCAGTGACAAAGTTATGCTGGTGTTGCGTAAGATCAAATCTTTCAATCTTTATGCCATCACCCACAATACATATATATTAGCCACAGGCTTGCTTTTTCTAGTGATAGCATACGGATAACTAAGGAACACACAAAAGCATCAAGGACCAAATGATTGCTAAGGAATTTCCAACTTTCTCAGAATGCCTTTTCAAAAATTTACCGTGGTGGGAAGTGGAATAGAAAAAAGGAAAAGGAGAAAAGGCCAGGGTTTGTGCCAAATACTTACACTGACTTTGGGCTGAGAAGGCAAAGTCCCACTTGCCTTCATGGTGCTCACTAGCTTGTTGAACGCAGTCATATCTCCATCTTTCTTGAGTTGTCGATTGCTGGTGACAGCACTCAGGGTCTCCTCTAAGTGTTCTGCCATGAAGGGAGTTGAATTCTTCACTTGCTGGTCCACTTTCAAGCCCTTGAGCCCTGCTTCTACCTCTTCCACTGAAAGCACAACCCCCGAATGTGCTGAAAAGTTGAGAAAGTCCAGGTTAAACCAAGCAAAGGGATATTTAGTAGGAATTCTCTTTGGCTACCATGATGGTTAAGGTGAAAAGAATTGATTTCATAATTAAAATGAGGCTATTAAAAAAGGGTGACAAAAATAGACAAACTGAAGACACTTAAAATCATAGCTGCTTAACACAAATAAGGCTATAATTGTGTACTTCGTAAGAGATGGCATAAACTGAACATGTTTAGATACTAGAAACTGGAGGACCACAGCCATGAGGTGCTATGCTTTCAAACTTGACAAGATCCTGCTGTGCATCCAGAAGGATATCTTATGATGAGTCTCCTGGAGACTTATTACCTGGGACAGAAAGCTCAACATGAGCAAAATTACTTACCTGCACTGTGATTATATCACTAACCTTTTACATCGAGGGCTTATAGCCTATGTAAGAACATGCTACATTGGGGCAAAGTTCTAACAAACTGGCAAGTTATGCTTGGGAAGACTAAAACATTCACTGGAATGTTATGATCAGACCCTAGGTTAAGAACTTGGAGGAAAAGTTCTTATCACAGGGCCCATGACCCACTGACTATCAGATTCTCAAAGAGGACGTTGCGTGATAAAATGTGTTTTAAGAATATTTAAAAAAACTCATCATAATGTGACTTTTGATGAAACAGCAGTATGCTAGAACCAATTGCCTTAAGACTGAACATCCAAACTTTTTTCAGATATCTAACACAGACTCTCAAAACACTTACAGCTCTCTTTAAGCTTTTCCTTATTTGCAGAAAGGCTAGAAAGAAGAGGTTTTAAATCCACTTTGGCTTTCTGTAGCATTTCTAAAATATCCACTTTATTTTCAGTATGGTCTTCCAATGGTATAGGAGCAAAATAATTCCCCGAGTTCTGTCCAGGAGAGAGGATGGCTTGCTCCAGACCTGAAATTACGAAGAAAAAAAAAATCATAATTAGTCCCAATAAAGCACAGAAACTTATCTTCAACAGTATTAAAAGGACACAAATTGAAGGCTTTTCAACATCCAGAGACCCTTTTGACCCTAATGAACCCCTGACTAATGAAAACAGAATGAATCATGTCAGAGAAAGCTCAAGTCTACATTCAAGGCCAGAATCTGAAGCAATTTTACCTGCGAGTCTTTCCAGCTCTTCATGTGGTGTTGACCCAAGACTGCTGGATCGGCTTCCTGATCGGCTAGGGTTAGAGAACCACCTACTGAACCGACTGGCAGAGACTGACCCTTCTCCCAAAACATCTTCTATCATCTAAAGGGAAAGACAAAAGGAGCTAAGATAATAGTTTCTATGTGACAAAAGGTCAGGTTAAAATTTTAAGAAAGGGTCACTTACTTTGAAACTTCCTTTCATGCTGCTAACCTAAAGGTAAATACTCTCAGAATTTGGGATTTTGAACACCTTTAATTTTTCTTCCCTTTCCTGGGTCATTTCTGAGTAATCCAATTTGGGCATAACCAACCATGTACTTTCTAAGCATATAAAAGCAAAGTCTCTACAACCCTGAAAGTGTTTTGGTTTTCTACCCTTTGTCTCATTAGAAAAATCCATGTATCACTGAATGTTCTCAGAGGACATAGCTTCAAAATCAAAATCAGCACCAGAGTGAAGCATTCCACTGTCAAACTGATGAATGGCCTTTCAACTAAACACCAAATATGAAGAACTGATGAAAGAAAACCCTTGTTTCCAACTTAGTGGTCTCAAGGTAGTAATGAACATGAAATTCAATCCTTACAATTTCAGGAGCCAAAAGCTAAAAAAAAAAAACAAAGAGTTCATAAAGATCATAATTCCAAGTCAAAGTTTACAAACTGTCAGAATGTGAAAGGTGTAAAATTGTAACTGATCTCTAATTTCTGTTTGAGCTTAATGGAGAGTTTTCAGGTGTTTGTTTTCTTTCAAATCAGACCTCCATAGTTTTGGTTTAATAACAAGGGCAATTAAATGATGCACTATGATCAGAATTAATTTCATCACTATTTCATAATAGTAATTTCTACTGCCCATCTTTCTTAAAAGCTAGATTTAAGCATTTTTTTAAAAATGAACTTTCAGTTCTAACATGTCATAAATCCATTTAAATATCTAAATGGATCTTTCTGTAGTATTCTTATCAATATTTATAGAAGATAAAGCAAATCTAAAAATGAGGCACATCCTTGAAAATAAGGCCTATACTTTTACTTCTATACCACTGATAAACAGAAAACATGTTTTTCCAACAACTGGTACATAGATGACAGAATTAGTATTAGTAACTTTGTTTCATTTGTATCTGAAGTCTGGAACCCACAGTTCCCAGCCAAAGTTCAGCAGGGGAAGGTTAAATTTATTTTTTGTTCTTATCTGAAAGAATGTTTTCATAATCCATACACAAACTAAGCTACAAAATACTTCTCTTGAAGGGATTTTAGTTTGAGACCCTAATCCGATTATTGTTTCTAGAACTATTTTCAGAGGAATTATTAGTACAGTGTCAATTACATTCCAGTTGTAGACTCTCACACCTTAAGGAATGCTAACTTACAAGTGCACTAATTTTGCATTAATTAAAGTAGAAGAGAAGCATTAGGAGTGATGTCTGAAATACTGGGGATTGCGCCTAAAATACAATCGTCTTAATGATAACAGAAATTATAAGAGAACTAAAAGCCAGAGTTATTTAAAATGTTTCAATGTTGAAAAGAGTTTGAAATTTTACAAATAGCAAAAATGATGGCTTTGCATTTTAACACCTTTTATTTCCTCTGATCATGCTGCATAGGAAAAGATACACAGAAAGGATATGAAAAAGCAAAGAACAAGAATAAAGTATCCAGACATTTTCTAAAGATATTAAAGTGTTGAGAAAGTCATTTCCATATTTTGATCAGTGACCAACTTTGTTTCTGCTGGAGAAGTTTTATTATAGCTAAAGCACAATTAAAGAGTAGAAACAGAGTTACTTTTATGCACATTTAGTGGATATACTAATTTCAAGAAACTAAAGCATTTTAAACCCAAAAAGAACCTTAAGAGTTTATCTAGTCAATTATTTTTACTACAGAGCAACCTGGGATACTCTTAACAGCAGTGCCTCCCTCCTGTATCTTGGTACAGGAAATGGAGACCTGCACCCACAGTTCTGACTTCTTGGTCAGGGCATCCTCTGCTATATCCTTGTCAGCCATGAGCTGATCGAGAAGATGAGCCTGGGAACTATATTCTGGTATCTCAGCTGCCCTTACCACAGTAGATTTTTAATACCATTTTTAAGGTAACCTATATGATTATTAGTGTGGTCCTTCAAACAAATGTCATTTAGACAAGTCATACCCTCAGATTCATAATGTTCTGATGATCAAGGCCAGCCTGTGGCTCACTTGGGAGAGTGTAGTGCTGATAACAACAAAGCCATAGTTTCGGATCCCGTATAGGGATGGCCGGTTATCTCACTTGGGAGAGCATGGTGCTGACAACAGCAAGTCAAGGGTTAAGATCCCCTTACCGGTCATCTTTAAAAAAAAAAAAAAAAAAAAAAGAATCTGATGATCAAACAGATATAAACTATTATTGCTCTGACAATTATTTTATTGATCAATGCTTGATCTTATTACTTTCTACTTTTATAAAAATATATTTTTAGGGGCCGGCCCGGTGGCGCACTGGATAGTGCGCCGCTATCTTATTACTTTCTACTTTTATAAAAATATATTTTTAGGGGCCGGCCCGGTGGCGCACTGGATAGTGCGCCGCTATCTTATTACTTTCTACTTTTATAAAAATATATTTTTAGGGGCCGGCCCGGTGGCGCACTGGATAGTGCGCCGCTATCTTATTACTTTCTACTTTTATAAAAATATATTTTTAGGGGCCGGCCCGGTGGCGCACTGGATAGTGCGCCGCTATCTTATTACTTTCTACTTTTATAAAAATATATTTTTAGGGGCCGGCCCGGTGGCGCACTGGATAGTGCGCCGCTATCTTATTACTTTCTACTTTTATAAAAATATATTTTTAGGGGCCGGCCCGGTGGCGCACTGGATAGTGCGCCGCTCATCCCTATATGGGATCCGAACCCAGGGCCTTGGTGTTATCAGCACCACATTCTCCCGAGTGAGCCACGGGCCGGCCCCTGTTTGGAGTTCTAATGAATACATTTAAGGCTATACATTTTTTTCTGAGCATACTTTTGATTACATCGTATATGTATATATGAGGGTACTTCAAAAAGTTTATGAAAAAATGGAATTAAAAGATAATACAAAAAAAGAAAAAGATAACATCCTATGAATTTCTGAAGACCACTTGTGTGCATGTATATTTGTTTTTCATTACTTGTTGTGTTTCCTCTGCTAGAAATTAAGCTCTATGAGGACAGGAAGTTTATTTTGTTTACTATTATAACCTCAGTTCCTATAACAGTGTTCAGAACTCAGAGTTGCTAGATAAATATTTCTAAGTGAAATGAATGAATACATTATTTGAAATTTCCTTTGTGGCACAGTATATGGTTAAGTTATATAAAAGAAAGTGTATTCTCAGTTTTGTTATAAAGTTCTGCTTATAGCTATTAATACCCAAAATTTATAGAGCTTACTAAGTGTCAAGTACTGTTTTAAGCACTTTATACTTGTCAGTTGATAGTCAAATCCTCTACAGTTTTTTTTTTTTTTTGGTGCTGGCTGGTATGGAGATCCAAACTGTTGACCTTGGTGTTACAAGGCTGCACTCTCACCAACTGAACTAACTGGCCAGCCCGTATATAGCCTTTCTTTCTTATTTTTCCCAATTGATTGGTCATTTCTGAGCATTGTGTATAAGAGTTCAGCTGGTTACATAGCACAATTAGAGCACCTGTTTTTATTGATCCCAGTTTTGTTTTTAAGTGCATCTACTGTAGAATGCATACCTTAATGAGTAGTACCTCCATGAAAAACATGGAGACAGACTTCCTGATCTAGAACTGACTGATGAGCATTACCAAGTTTTGGTTGGAGGTGAGGGTCAAAGGATAAGATGGTACTGAGTCACTATTCCTCCCTTTTATGCTTCAGAGGCAGTATAACTGTGGGGAGTTAACAGCAGAAACTCTTAACTGAAATGGTATAAATTAGAATTCAGTTTCTACCACTTACTAGCTGTGACTTTGGGGAAGTTATCTAAACTATGTGCCTGTTCCCTCCTCTGTAAAATGAAACAGTAGTAATCTAATATATAAGGGATTGTGAAGATTAAATGACTTACTGGAAGTAAATCCTGAAAAAAACAGCACTGTATGCATGTTACCTTTCATTGTTAAAAGTTTAGGCTTAGCATTAAGCTTGGATTAAAGTGAATTCTTCCTCTGCCTAGGCACACAGGTGAGTTTCACAGTGTTCACATTTGGAGCCAAGTACAGGTCTCTAAATTTTGACCTTCTGCTGTGAAACTTTCTACAGATTTCCATCTGTATTCTAAGAGAATGAAAAAAGTCACTAAGCAGTTGATGTAAAAATAAAAATTATTGTACCCTCAAAAGTTAAGAAATTGAGAGGACAACTCAGCTTGACATCAGGTAAATAATGCTCACATCTGTATGTGACCCAAAGCACCAATGGCTAGAAGACTGAAAGTAAGGTATCTGGCTAGGAGACTTAAAATTGCTGCTAGACCTTTAGGAATAAAAATAAGCAGACAGGTGCCACAGATGATTTGGAGTGCACTCCACATGCTCCCAAACAGTGCTATATAGACAAGTATGGTCTAGGACAATGCTGGTCTGCATGGAGTTAAGTTTAGAAAGTGAGAGTAAATGCTTAGAAACATTTATAGCAATCTGGTATTGCTGTGACATTTGTCCTTTATACACTAAAACATAGGTCTTCAGTGGAGTGGAAATAAAACCTGATCCCTTACCACAGAGAATTTAAGAAGTACTGCCCTTGAACTCACCTTTGTGGCCTTGTACCTCTCAGTGCTGTACAGTGCCTACTCATGTATTCTGGGTGGCCAGCTGGGTGTAGGAGAACAGGTAAATGACAAAGAGGACAGGCCAATGTTGCCTGCTCTGTTGAGCTCAGTTATGTCTGCTCACTCAGCAATCAAACATGCAGTAGTTATGTTTAAGAAGCACAGTCATTTAAGTTAAATTCTATGAGCCACCAATTCTAAAGGACTGGTCAACTAGTATATGTGGTATTGTAAATGGGACATCTAGAGCATAATAGATTTTTTTAGCCATTTTTTTTTTTTTTTTAAAGATGACTGGTAAGGGGATCTTAACCCTTGACTTGGTGTTGTCAGCACCACGCTCTCCCAAGTGAGCTAACCGGCCATCCCTATGTAGGGATCCGAACCCGCGGCCTTGGTGTTATTAGCACCGCACTCTCCCAAGTGAGCCACGGGACAGCCCCAAATTGTTTTTTAAGTTCTATTTTATTATTATAGTTCTATGCATTCTTTCAGCACCTTCTGAAAAACCTCATTTCTATGTGCACAGACCACAGTTCTATCTCTTCTCCAAAAATTTGGTGAGGCTGTACTAATCCATAAATGCTAAAGGGGCAGAAGCAAGGGCAGGTAGCAACTGAAGATTTAGGGAAAGCTTGCCGTTCCTACTTTAAAAGTCCAGAAAGACTAGACCTCAAGAACTTAACGGCAACACAGAGTATCCCAAGTTCCTTTTCACTACAGGTTTTTGGAACTATTACATCACTAAAGGTACCACACCTAACCAGACAGCCTTTCCCAAGGAATGCAGGTCAGCGTGACACCAATCACCAGTTATAAAGTCATCTTCACAGTAAATCTTTCCAACAAATAACTAAAAATAAAAGGAGACAATGTTATATCTGAAGAATTTTTAGTCTAATACCACTAGCCTAGAAAAAGTTAACCTGGTACAGAATTCTCATTTAGTTATTTCCATTAAGCCTCTCAAAACAAAGCCAACAAAAATTTAAATATTTAAGAATAAAGGCCAAAACCCCCTAAAGCATCTAGCAAAACACTTTAAAAGAGGTATCTTAAGTACTCAGGTCAAATTTAAATATATAGTTGCTCCATCCACATTTACAAGTGTGTTGCTACACTCACCGAAGCCAAGCATGGCACCTTATCAAGGTTAAAGAACTCATTAAAGTCAAATTCTCCTGGGGACTGCTCAGGCAAGACGGTATCCCTTGGCACTTCCTGATCAGCAGCAGGCTCCTGTGCAAGGATGACCTCCACCTCATCCTCTTCAGCCACTCCTCCATTGCACTCGACTATGCCTGAAAGCAAAACCAGATCAAAAACAGTCTAATCAAGAGAACCACTCCAGTTTCATTCTGTGGCCTCAGCCATCAACACACATGCAGAAGAGTCACTTTGAAAGACTTCTTGTGCAGGTACTGCACATGCAGGAGTAAAACAGCTCCCCCCCTCCACCTGCCCCGACGTGGGAGCCAGAGGAGGAACAAAAGCCTTATTAACAAGCCAGAACACCAACATGATAGAGGAAAGATTATGGTTCCCCCCTCCTAAGTAGTTCAAGTTTTCTCCTTTTTTTTTTTTTTTTTTTTTTGTCTCTTTTTTCGTGTCCGGCAACGGACCGCAACCCTCAGTGTCGCGCCCGCACCGGACCGGGACCAGCAACGGGATCGCAACCCTCGGTGCTGCGCCTGCCCCTCGCTCAGCCAGTGAGCGGGAACCGGTCTGTATGTGGGATCCGAACCCTCGACGGGAGCGCCGCCGCGCTTCCCAGCCACCGGGCCGGCCCGTAGTTCAAGTTTTCTATAGGGTAGTGGTTCTTTTACTAACAGGAAATCTTTTTGGAAGACACAGTCTTTTCAAGTCTCTTAGACTGCTTAAATTTTAACTTGGCTCTGCCTTTACCCATGCACCTGTACTACTACTTTAAGTCAGGGTTCAGCAACCTAAGGTATTTATGTGAAACCTGGTATGAGTGCAATTTTCACTTGCCTACAGGTTGGTTGCAGCTCATCCTTCAAGGCAAGGTTCAAATGTTACCTCCTCTGGGAAGCCTGCCCTGCCTATCCATTTTTGCCCTACCCAGTAAAATTAACTGCTGCCTTCTCTATCTGTAATCCTTGCTTTACCTTGCAGAGTACTTATACTGTATAGTAATTCTCTGGTGAGACTGAGCACTCTGAGGTCAAGTAACCCGATCCAATCAGGTTTATCTTACTCTATAGTGCCAGGTATACTTAAAACTCAGTAGTGTTCCATTGTTTTTAGGTTCTAACATTTAAGGCATCTAACATGTTAGTTTTAGCCAGAGTATGGGGAAAATCATTTGAAAGTCCTTTAAAAAGAGAGGAAGGAAAAAAAAAAAAAAAAAAAAGCACTGAGAAATACTAGGCATTCAACATTTTTATTTGAAGAACATTACTCCTAAAGCCCCACCCTACAAAAGCACTATAAAAGAACTACCTGTAGTTTCAAGATCACGGCAGACACAAAGTCCTCTTGCAAGGGTTTAAAAAAAAAAAAAAAAAAAAAGGCACCAAAGCCTGCACTTTTCCCTTCTCAAAAGTCCCCAACAATTACTGCAATCTTGTTATCAATCAGCCAAAACATTCTAGACCAAGAGAAGCTGAATGCTAATTTATGCTTTCATTCCAATAATGCTCCAGAAAGACAGTAAAGGAGGGAATACAGCAGCTGAAACATTAAGTGGCTTGCTTACCCAAGGTCTCGATACTAGCAAGCAGCAGAACGTTCAGGTCTAGGACAGCCCCCAGTGCTCTTCCACACCACACTGTGCATGTAAGGTAGCACTGCTCCTCCATAGGGATGCCTGCCACCTAACAACCCTGAGTCTTCAGAGGGTCTAAAGCAACCAGTGAGACACACATCTGTGAGCCATGGACAAGGCAATGGGCAGTCTCTCCAGTGGGTCTGCATACACTTACTGTCAGCCACCATTAGCAAATGCTATTCCTTAAAGACGGACAAAGTAAAATGACTGCTTCGGTGGAGGAATGATCCCCACTATACAGACAAAGAAACTGAGCCTTAGAAAAAGTAAACAACTTAATAATCTTATCAATGCCAAGTTGTGTCCTTTACCACTAAAGCGGTGCTCCTCTCTACCCATTTTATCCACCAGAACTGCCTGCCTACTTTAGGACAAGGAGCAGACATTTTTGCTGCAATTGTTGTTTCCCAATTTAAGGATGAGAGCCAGAAGAAATGGTCTGTACTTTGCTCATACATTTACAAAAGAAACTTTAATATTTCACCAATTCATTTTTATTTTATGTTGAGATGAGACATCTCTTAACAGATGACTATCTTTGCAAGAGTGTCCCACATGCAATTTTATTTTATTTATTTATTTTTTTCTTAAAGATGACCGGTAAGGGGATCTTAACCCTTGACTTGGTGTTGTCAGCACCACGCTCAGCCAGTGAGCAAACCGGCCATCCCTATACGGGATCCGAACCCATAGCCTTGGTGTTATCAGCACCACACTCTCCCGAGTGAGCCACTGGCCAGCCCCCACATGCAATTTTATTCCAGCTTCGAGTTCACAGGAAAACAGATTGGGCCTGATAACTGAGAGTAGGTACTAGTGTGTGGGCAAATGCACTAGAAGACGGACAAATACAACTGGCCAATTATTATCATAGAGCCAAAAGCCAGGATGCAGGTAAAGCTAACTAAGAGCAAGTTTTATTACATTTCAGAATGAGCGTATACTTTCATTAGAGAGGATGAAAACTAAAAAAAATTTTCTTTTAGTCACTGGAGGGTTTTTAACATTTTTCCCTTCTATGTAATTTTTTTTTTCCTGGTTATAAGTGTAACACACAGTCAAACTGTTTTACTCACCACCATATAAACACATCACGTAACACTGGGCCCTGTAAAGAGTGGGTGCTCAAAATATATCAGTTTTCAAATCATGCAGGCAAGGAACATGTTTGTCTTGTTCACTGCTATACTCCCAGCACTAGTATGTGCCCACAGAGAACTGCTCCATAATAAGCTCAGTGGAACGCCAGAATACAGACCCAAAAATGGACTAATAGATACTCATTGTACCTTTCCCTGCAGATAAGTATCAACCACTTGGGCTTGTTCAACTCATTTCATTCTTGCAGTTAAGATAACATTAATGGATACTTATTTTTTTTATATGAGCACATCAAAAAATTCATTGAAACATAATTAAAAGATTATAAGAATCTTTCTATGAACATTCTTAAGCACCGTTATACAGGAGCTAGAACAGCCCAGGGACCTTTTGCGATTAACTAATGGGGTGAGCCAACACCTCTGGAATCTACTTGAGGCTCTGCCATGTAACCCATGTGATAGGGTCTCGTGCTATCCCCTTTCCAGGCCTCAGTCTCTCCCTGCATTTGTAAGGTGTGGAGGTGCCACTACTGAACTATCTTACTCCTGGCTCCTCTACTTGTTGATACAAGAATGGTTGAAATTCAGATTTTATCTCAGTTAAGAAAAACCTGTGTTTTTCTCACCAGAAGCCTGATTTTTATCATTAAGTGAAAAGCCACACTTGTTGGTGATGCTTTAGTCTAATTTAGAAGGAGACAAAGGCATATCTCAAAGGCAATTTTATAGCAAAGTCTCCCAAGTTATCTGCCAGTTTCCTGCATCACCCTAGGAATGTGTGACAGCACAAAGATAATGGTAATATCTACTGTATTTTAAAGACTTTACAAAAAAAAAGTAATAGGATTTTTTTCCTTTTCTCTCTTTCTAAAGTTCTGCTAGCTTATTTCTGCTTAAATTTGTCTTAACTTTATTTTAAGGTGGCACTGATTATTCACTTATGTATTAAAATAGCTTTCCCTTTTGTTGCCTAGTATCTGCCAAAGCTTTTTTCCAACTAAACTTGAAGGCTGGAAGGAACTAGAACTTACTGAGTATTTACTGAGTACGTGCCCACTAGAGGCAGAGCTCTGATGTGTACACTTGATCTTCAATGCTAAAAGTAACACTTCAAGTTATGGCAGGCATTGTCTTTATGTTAAAAAGAAATAAGCCCACCATTCAAGATTTTGTCAAAGACTATCCTTTTTTCTAAGCAGCAGCCCCAGTATTTAAACCCAGGCTAGCCCACCTGGCTCTTCACTATGGCTCTGCACTGCCTCTTCCCAAGACCATCAGTCCAGGGCTGGCCACCTCAGAGCCAGGTCACTGGCATGAAAACGACTGGCTGCAGACCAATGGTCCCCCATTCTGCACCAGGCACTTCACATACATTAGCTCTGGCTCCTTCAGTTTAGCAAGGGAGATACCTGACCTTATCTTACAGCTAAGAAAATTAAGTTTGAGAGAAGGCAAGTCACAAATAATTGACCTGGGAAGGTCTAACATCATGATGTAGAAGGTGGGCTCTGAAGCCCAAGAGCATTTTGTTCAACTCCCAACTGCACTACTTACTTTGCCAGTAATCACAGATAAGTCACGTAAGCCCTCCAAGTCTCCTCCATTTGCTCATTTATGAAATGGCATAAAAGTACCTATACTACACAGGGTAGTTAGGAGTAGGAGGATTGTATAGACAAAACACCACTGTATCCAGTACGTAATTACTTGATAAATAAGACCCCTCATTATTTCTACCATATGTTTATCTTTGGGGAATCCTTTCATGTACATAGTGCTCTTACAGGGTAATGTGAGACTTTTTTTGTTTAGCATGACAGGCAGAATAAGTTGAGGAGAAAGTAGAATCTACACTTCGTGAATTCTCACTTAGGAAGCAGTTTTAAAATCAGGCTGCAACATTAAAAACTTGCCATTGCCTAACAATTGGTATCCATTCCTAAGTGTACAATTAAGCCAATAATAATCACATTTTATTTTAAAACAGTGAACTCTCCTCCAAAAGTCTGTGCTGACCTTCCTTCACAGAGGCTGTCCGTCGCCTTGTTCTTTTTCTTCCTTTGTGATCTTCTTCTAGTATCTTATCATCAAAACCAGTCAGTTCAATGGTTTCAGACTGACTTGTGGGTCCAGCTGAGAACCATTCTGGTTCTTCTTCTGTGTAAGAATCATTTCTTTTACGTTCACCAAAGACACGCTTACTATCACCAAACTCCCTCTGGAAAAGTAAAGAAAAAGCAAGATTAAAAAAAAAATTCTAATCAAGGCATTTCTATTTCAGTCAAGGTGTTCATGAGTTAAATAATGCTCAATAGTGAAATGAAGGTAACTGTGCTGTAGACTTGAAGCCTATCACCATGTCCTCTACCCAGTTCTATTTTTCCCTGTCTGGTTTAAGAGTGGGTTGTATTCATCCAGACACTCAAAGTAATCAGTATAAATGAAGTGAATATCAAGTTCCCCAGCACATGAGGTACCAAAAGACTTAGAAGACAAACCCTGAATCGCTTGTCCTTGTAGTCCCTCTCACGGTCTCTGTCTCTCAAGTCCCGCAAGTCCTTATCACTAAGACGGTGATCCTTCTCAAAAGTCCGGGCAGAGATTATCCTCCCACTGCCAATCCTACGTCCACCAAGCAGGCGAAGGCCATCACTGTCTTTCTCCAATGGACTTCCTGAGTGCCGGGAGCTGACAGCAGCTGTCACATGGCAGCCCCCTCCAAAGCTTCGTCTCTGTGGGCTGAGAACAACATCTAAGTCGTCTTCTTTCACTCGTTCTCGTGGATCTGAAAAGATGCAGGAAAGAGAAAGTTAAGCGAACCAATAAGGGTGTCTTTCTTGTCTTGGTGGTATGTCCAAGACTGCTGAAAGGGAGGATTAGAAAAGAACCATCACTGGGCCGGCCCGGTGGCGCACTGGATAGTGCGCCGCTTGGGAAGCGCGGCGGCGCTCCCGTCCGAGGGTTCGGATCCCACATACAGACCGGTTCCCGCTCACTGGCTGAGCGAGGCGCGGGAGCAACACCGAGGCTTGCGATCCCGTTGCCGGTCCCCGGTCCGGTACGGGGGCAACACTGAGGGTTGTGATCCGTTGCCGGACACGGAAAAAAGACAAAAAAAAAAAAAAAAGAAAAGAACCATCACTGGGCCGGCCCGGTGGCGCACTGGATAGTGCGCCGCTTGGGAAGCGCGGCGGCGCTCCCGTCCGAGGGTTCGGATCCCACATACAGACCGGTTCCCGCTCACTGGCTGAGCGAGGCGCGGGAGCAACACCGAGGCTTGCGATCCCGTTGCCGGTCCCCGGTCCGGTACGGGGGCAACACTGAGGGTTGTGATCCGTTGCCGGACACGGAAAAAAGACAAAAAAAAAAAAAAAAGAAAAGAACCATCACTAAAATTAAGCTTATCGACAGATTCAGAGTAACATGTATATTGCATATTTATTTTTTTGGTCTTTTTTGTGACCGGTAAGGGGATCGCAACCCTTGGTGTGGTGTCGCCCGCACCACACTCAGCCAGTGAGCGCACCAGCCATTCCTATATAGGATCCAAACCCGCAGCGGGAGCGTCATTGTGCTCCCAGCGCCGCACTCTCCCGAGTGCGCCACGGGGTTGGCCCGTATATTGCATATTTAAATACAACTGAAATTTTTGCTTTTTCTCTTTGGAGCAATAAATGTACTTCTTAATAAATGATTTTCCATGATTAGTCTTTGCAATGCCTTTATTTTGACTTGAGTCCTTATCTACACAATTATTAACAAATGTTTTGTCAACTAATAAACTACAGTAGGTGTATTTGAAGAAATAGCTGCTTAAAAAGTTAAAGTGTCTCTTCAACAAATGGTATCAAACAGCTGGATATCCATACACAAAAAAAATGAACTTGAATCTGGATCACAAATCTAAATGTAAAACCTAAAACTGTAAAACTTCTAGAAGAAAACATAGGAGGAAATCTTTGTGGCACTGGGTTAAGGACAGTTTTCTTAGCATGACACCAAAAGCATGATCCATTTAAAAAAAAACAAAACTGACAAACTGGGCTTGATCAAAATTTAAAACTTCTGCTCTTTGAAAGACACTGTTTAGACAAGCCACAGAGTGGGATAAAATATTTCAAAGCATATTTTTGATAAAGGACCCGTACCTAGAACACATTAAAAAAAACTCAGTAATAAAAAGCAAACCAATTAAATGGACAAATGATTTGAACAGACACTTCACCAAGAGGCTTTATGGATGGCAAACAAGCATATGAAAAGGTGTGCAACATCATTAGTCGTTAGGGAAATGCAAATTAAACCATGTGATACCACTACACACCTATTAGAATGGCTAAAATTAAAAAGACTAACCATTCCAAGTGCTGGTGAGGATGTGGAGCAAGTGGGAACTCTCATACACTGCTGGTGGAAACAAAATGGTACAACCACTTCGGAAAACAGTCTGGCAGTTTCTTGAAATGTTAAACATACACAACCAGCCATTCTACTCCTAGGCATTTACCCAAGAGAAAACAAAGCATAGGTTCATACAGATACTCATACATGAATGTTCATAGCAGCTTTGGTTTTAACATTCAAAAACTAGAAACTTCTTTAATTTACTGGTTAAAGAATCTTAGGTACTATCATAAACTTAATCCTGATCCATGTGAACCTTTGGCATTTATCCTTATTCCAATTATGGCCATTCTTGGAAATACTTACACTATTTCAGTAAAACCAAGTAAATTGTTGAGAAAAACAAACAACTGGAAACAACCCAAATGTCCATCAACAAATAAATGGATAAACTGTGGGAATTCATACAATAGAATACTACTAGGCAATAAAAAGGAATTAAACTATACACTCAACAACATGGATGAATCTTAAGGTAACTTCTGAGGGAAAGAAGCTACACAAAAAGTACATACCGTAACAATTCCATCTATATAAAATTCTAGAAAATGTAAACTAATCTATAGGGACAGAAAGCAGATCAGCTCTTGCCTGGGGGGAAATGTGAGGAAGGGTTAAAAAGACAGACTCATAGTGATAACTAGGGAACTTTGGGAGTGATGAAAATGCTTATTATTTTGATTGTGGTAACAGTTTCACAAGTATATACATATGTCAAAACATCAAATGGTACATTTTATGTGCAAGCTATGGTATGTAAATTATATTTCAATAAAAGTGTAAGAAAAACAAACATGTCATTACAAAAAAACAACAAAAAACCTCTTCCTAGAAAAGCCAGAAAACTGAAGATTAGTACAAGTAAGAAAAGCCTGCTCTGATCCTTTCACACCAGAAACAGCTCCCGAAATGTTTTGGTATATGCTTTTCCAGAATTTCTGTGCATAGTCACAATTTTTTCCCCACAACAGAATATAATATGGACACTTTTGTATATCTTAGTTATGACTCAATATATCATGAATATCATTTGCCAATAAACATGTCTGCAATATGTTTTTACAGCTGGACAATGGAATATTCCTCTATATGGATATATCAGAGTTTAGTCAACCCATTTCTACTCTTGGATATTTAGGTTCCTTCTAAATTTTCATCATTTTAGTAAAGTCTGTGCATACCCTTAATGACTGCTACAATAAATTCTTTTTTTGAGGGACATTACTACACTAAGCATACTGATAGACCCTGTGTAGAAGGGTCTTACAACTCCAACTCGAGTTACCCATATGTTCTCTGCTCAGTTTCAAATTTTTATGGTGGGTCTTTTATCACAAAAGGAGTCCTTGCGACAAGTTCCTTGACAGGCATTTATATTGCCAGGTCTCCATTTCACCCTTAAATAGCTTCTGTAGTTTAAAGGCATAAAGGTATGGAAGATCAAACTCTACTCCAGTCTCAAACCATATCCAAACCCTGTATTCAGATCACAGTCCACTATGAATTAAGAATTGCCAGAACTGATTTACACCTGAGGACTAGTCTCATGAGATGAGGCATGAACAGATCTCCACCACAGCTTTATGCCACCTACCACATCTAACTCAGTTATCAACACCAATGAAGATATTAATACTTTTAATTCAAAAGCACATAGCCTAACAGACATTTTACCTGCCACTGTTATATAAGAATACTATGACTTTACCCTGCTAATTAGGGAAATCCAACTGATAAATCAGTTTCCTGATGACAACATTTCCCCTGATGAATAAGACTTTCACAGCTAAGAATGGAGCCAGCAGCCAAGAGGATGTGTCCAAAATCACTGCCCCCACTCTTGAGTGACCATGTGCTCACCTACTATCCTGCGCACCAGGGAAGGTCGGTCTGTGTCCAACTCTTTCTTCAGATTTTCCACTGGTGAGCTCCGCCCTGAAGCAGGGTAGAGAGAAGCATGCCACTTTTCAGGGTCCCAGACACCATCACTACAGGTCAAAAGATACCAATAGTTAGCACTTGTACAAATGAGCTACATGGGTAGTCTAATTTCAGGTGTTAAGTTATGAAAACTTATTTCCAGTATATAATTTCATGGTGGTCTTCAGATTGTTTTCAACTTAAAAGACGTAACCAAAAACAACTATTAATTTAGTAATACTTTGTTGATCATATGACAGTCACTTGAAAACCAATGGCCTATACACAAACAAAACATTTGTGCCGCAAATCTTGGGGTGCATATGGATTGCAATAACTATGCCTGTCCTACACAAAAAAGATGCTCCGTAAATTCTGATTACTCAGTATACTTAAGATTAATAAAAGTGAGGGGGAAAAAACCCTTAAATCTCTCACCAGAAGTAGCTCCTTGAATGTTTGGTATGTATTTTTGCAGATTTTCTATGCAGTCTCAGTTTTTCCACAAGCAGGACAGCTCTTAAGAGCCTAAAATGTGTAGTTTAAGTTTCGTTATTCCCTCTGTAATGATGGGGTGGCAGGAGGTACAGTGCACAGAGCAGATGCTCTAGAGCCCAATAATCTGGGATCAAACTCTAGCTCTGCTACCACCACTGGAAACATCCTGGACAAGTTACTAAGCTGTGTATTGTGCAGAAAGAACTTCTCCAACCCCCAGATCACAACCAGCTGTGCTATATACACTAGCACAGTACTCTGCACTTGTCCTTCACAGCCTGTAATGGTTGTAATGGTAAACTCTTATGAGCATTTAATTGTATCCTTCCACAGACCAATGTTTCATAAAGGCAGGGAGCATATGATAGCACCGGGCACAGAATTTACCACATAACAGGTACCAACTGAACATTTCTTGAATAAGTCAACCTCTCAGTCTCAAACTCCTTTCAATAAAGGGGATATTAGCTATCTTCTAGGGTGGTTGTGAGGATTACTTGGAGTTTAAAAGCCCAACAAATTTTAATTCTCTAAGAGAAGAGAAACAACAGAGTGAGTAGCTCTCTCTTCTATCCCTCTTATTTTTATTACTACTAGGCACAGGGCTGTCCGGTTAGCTCAGTTGATTAGAGCATGGCCTTATATCACCAAGGTGACGGATTCAGATCCCCATACTGGCCAGGCGCAAGGAAAAAAAAATTATTACAAGGCACAATGTCTCTACTTCATGCTAAAAGCTAATATGACTGCCCATGATTACTTTATGTTAAGAAAGTTGTAACAATACATTTCAACTGGAAATGCATAAAAAGGCTTTACAGCTTTAACGAAAAAACAAACTTATCTGAGACTAATGAAAAATCTTAACCAATTGGAATAGCCATTATTAAAGTATTGTCTTCATGTAGTGAGATATCCAGGTTTAACAGGGCTTCTGAATAGTCCATATACAAATTTTAAGAAGTCTGTCCTATTCAATCCATAAATTAAACATAATATGATGCTTTATATATTAAAAATGTAGGCCAATATGAACCATTTCCCTTGATATTTAAGATATGATTAAGGTAACTATTAGTAGTATAATACAGGGTTATTGCAGGAGATTTTCAGACCATTTTTAGCTATAGTCTTTTCAAATCAAAGCCTTCTCCCTCTTAAGGAGCCTAAGATGCAACAAGACTAATCTGAATGTCTGAATGGGTTCTTTTGTTTGTTTGGGGGGACAGAGATAAAGAGCTCAGAGCCCTCCTCCTAGATCAGCACACCTGAGACAGGCACCTGAAGAAGAACCTTCAGAGCACAGTGCAAAAACCATTGGTAAAGAGAAAAGACCCTGGTGAGAACTCCCAGGTTCAAGTCTTCACTCTGCTTTCTGACCATGTGACTTTGACCAAACCATTTTCTAGTTTTAGTTTCATTACCAGTTAGTTGAAGCCCATGTTATTACCTCTTGAAATCCCTTCCCTACTCATAATTCTACCAGAAAACTTCAAAACAATACAATTTTTGGTTTTTTTTTTGGTCCTTTTTGAGACCGGCTGCACCACGCTCAGCCAGTGAGCGCTGTGAGCGCACCGGTCATCCCTATATAGGATCCGAACCTGTGGCGGGAGCACTGCTGCGCTCCCAGCGCCACACTCTCCCGAGTGCGCCACAGGCTTGGCCCAAAACAATACAATTCTTAATGTACCAAGTTTGGTGAAACAAAAAGTTAATGACTAGAATGACACCCATACCTGTCATATTTTTCAGAGAGGCAGGAAGGCCTCTGTTTAGAATGGGGGCGTTCTTTTATATCCAAGAGCTCCTCCTAAAAAGAGAAATCAAATGATGATTTTTGAATCACATTTCTCAGGCCACACACTTTCAACTTATTTCTGTTCCAAATAATTTTGAGTGTCTACCTTAAATATTTCATACAATTCTTATTTATTTATTTATACCTTACTCCAGAAAGGACTGGAGTTAGATCAAGATTCTTACAAGAAGCTCAAGCAGAATTATCAAATAACTTAATAGTGATCAATTTCTTGTTAAATGATTCTCTTATAAACTGCTGGCCAACAGTATGGTTATATTCCACAATACTGAATGCTCATCAAGGTATGAAAGCTTCAGCCTTAAATAAAACCACCTAATTTTACCACTTTTAAATGTTTGGGGCCAGAAGTGCCTCGGATTTCAGATTTTGAGCATCTCGATTCTGAAAATCTGAAATCTAAAGTGCTCCAATGAACGTTCCGTTTGAACATCTTGTTGATGCTCAAAAAGTTATGGGTTTTGAAGCATTTCGGATTTGGGATGCTCAACTGTATTTACCTGGATTCACCTGTTGTTAACGGGTAAATTTCCCATTTGCTTTATCATTTGCACTCTCTATACATGTAACTTTGGGCGGGAAGCATTTCAGAGTAAATTGCACAAGTCATGATCCTTTATCCCTAAATACTTCAGTGCCTATTTTCTAAGAATGAGGATATTCTTTTACAGCCTCTTATTGGGTTCCATGAGAGAATTTGGCCCTACAGAAAATTATCTAAGTGACTATATTTCCATTCTCCTAAGGGATTGTACTTGGCCAGTATCATTTCAGACACACAGAAGAGAAGCAAATCCATAACCCACAATGGATGCATAAAGGCATAAGGATGAGAAGAGTTGTCAGTTTCACATAACTACAGTTGTAATACTTTAATCTACCCTTCCAAATCCAATTTTGTCACTGATCCAATAATGTCCTTTATATTTACTTTCTCCCTCACAGTCCAACACAGGATCCAGTCTAGAATCAGACATCTGAGTGTTGTATCTCTTTGGTCTCCTTTAATCTGAAACATTTCTACAACTCTTGTCTATTATGACATTGCTATTTTTAAAGAATATGGTCTCTTTAAGAGATTATTCATTTTGGGTTTGTCTAATGTTTCCTCATGATTAGATTGAGGGTAAGCATCCCTGGAGAATACTCTGGAATACTCAGAGCACCACCTCTGGATGCCCATGATGTCTATCTGCCCCTTATTAGTGATGCTAATTCTGATCCCTTGGTCACACACCAGTTTCTCTACTGTTTAGTTACTACTTTTCCATTTGCAATTAGTTTGCAATCTGTGGAGAGACACTTTAAAATCCTCCAAATGTCCTGGTCTTCATAAAAATTTCCCCCTAAACTTAGCATCTATCAATGATTCTTGCCCAAACCACTCTTTTTTTTTTTTTTTCTAAAAGATGACCGGTAAGGGGATCTCAACCCTTGGCCCGGTGTTGGCAGCACCACACTCAGCGAGTGAGCGAACCGGCCATCCCTATATAGGATGGTGTTATCAGCACCGCACTCTCCTGAGTGAGCCACGGGCTGGCCCCCAAACCACTCTTCATTTTCCAACTCCAGCCTCTCCAAATTTACCAGTCAGCACTTGGCATTACACTGTAAACGAAAGCCCTCCTTTTATTTTACCTATTTATTATTGGTATGAACTCACGGATTCCTAGTTTTTCCAGTGGTCTATAATGAATGCCCTTAATTACCTGGGTGCTCAAATTATCTCAAATTTTGCCAGTTGGTGCCTCTTCAAGCTGGTTCATGTGTCCTTTCAAGATACCCCCTTCTTCTTCTTTTTTTTTTAAGCACTGCCTTACTTTCTGGCTTACCTTTTACCCATCCTGTCCTATCCCTGGAATCAGCCATTTCTCTCATAAGCCCTAGTTCCTTTAAGAGGGGACTGATTTAAGAAACCAATATTTGGGAATTGGGTATCCTTAATTGCTTCAAGGCCTTTTCAGCAGAACTAGGAAATACATGCATTCTAATACATATATATATGTGTGTGTATATATACACACATCTGCTCATATACATAAACATACACAAAAACTATTGCCTCTTTTTTGGTATATGTTTAAATATTTTCATAATAAAGCAAAAACAACAATTCCCAAATGTTCAGTACCAGTAAAATGCTGCAATTACCTTGCAAAAAAACATATACCACTGTGCCATGACCTCTGCAACTCTTCTATCACAGGCCTCACAACAGAATTTTGAACAGAAGAATGTGCACTGCTTCTCAGATCACTGCTTCATATCTTGGGATAAGGACAGAGGGACAGACTTGCTCTCTCTGCCTATAGGAATTATTGTGCATTAGCATACTATGAACTCACTCAGTGTCTTCAGATACCTGAAGTGGCTAAACGTTTTCTTCAGGACAGCAAAATGCCCTAGGACCAGACAACATTTTAGTTTTAAAACCAGGATATCAGTCAGGTATTTGCCTTTATTTAGGATTTATTTATGAATCATCTGTCTTCTTAACTGGGTAGAAATACCTAGAATAATTTAGAAGACTGAGAAAACATCAAGAGGCTGTTCAAAATTCTGAAAAAACTTTCAAAGCACTGACATACCACCTGCAAATTGCAAGTAAAGACTGGAGTCCAGTGAAATCTGCAGGGCAAACACGTTCTCAGAGCTGCAGAGGCGACACAAATTTAGGGTTAGGGGCCAGGAAGGATGGACTAACAGCAGTTATGCTGAGATCAGATATTATAATACAGAAATCCTAAGGACAGGAGGGCTTAAAAACTTTCCAATAGAAAAAGGACCTTATAATATAGGAAATACTTATACGTAACACCACAGGAAAAAATATTGCAAAGCAATTGTCTGCTATTAGAAGTAACTCAAAGATTAATGAATATTCCCTTCCCCCCGAAATCCAAATCTTAAACTAAGAACACTAGCATACTATTAAACCAAAGTTAATACACTTCACACTTATATGTGTATATTCTCAGTACACAACAATTTCTAAACAATGGGATTTTGTATGAAACTTTATTTTTTATTTTTTGCATATGGCCGGTATGAGATCCAAACCCATGACCTTGGTGTTATAAGGCTGCACTCTAACCAACAGAGCTAACTGGCCAGCTTTCTTTGAAACTTTTAACGCCAAAAGGTAATAAGGAATCCAAGTGATAGATGTTCTCTATTACTACTACAGCTGTTTGCTCAAACTCCAATGATTTTATCTATTTATTTAGGAGTCGACTAGGGAAGATCAATACAGCCACAAAACATCTAGGAGGACCAAATTTGGTCCTATTTTGGGGACCAAAAAATATTTTAACAAAGTAACCAACAGCCTTACAAAAAGGGAAATGAGGAGCCAAAGGAGAAATGACAACTAAATGTAACATGGTATCCAGAATAGAATTCTGGAACAGAAAAAGAACATTAGTTTAAGACTAGGAAAATGTGAATAAAGTATGGACTTTAGTAAATAATGCACCAACACTGGCTCATTAATTGTAACAAATACACCTTACTAATGATGTTAATAATAGGGAAGGGCTGGCCAATTAGAGCATGGTGTAACACCAAGGTCAAGGGTTCAGATCCCCATGCTGGCCAGCCGCAAAAAATAATAGGGAAAACTGAATGAGGTATATATAGAAACTCTCTACTATTTTCCCAGTTTTTCTGTAAATCTAAAATTGTTCTAAAAAATAAGTTTATCCCTACCTCTCAGCATATACAAAAATGAACTCAAAATGTATCAAAGACCTAAACACCTTAGCTATGACACCTAAAGCACAAGCAACAAAAGAAAAAAGTAGATATATTGGACTTCAAATTTAAGAACTTTGATGTTTTGAAGGACTCTATCAAGAAAGTGAAAAGACAACCCACAAAATGGGAAAAAACATTTACAAATCATATATCTGAAAAAGGTCTCGTATCCAGAACACATAAAGGAAGCTTTCAACTCAATAACAAAAAGATAATCCAATTTAAAAACAGGCAAACGATTTCAATAGACGTTTCTACAAAGAAGATATACGATGGCCAACAAGCACATGAAAGATGTTCAACTTCATTAGTTGTTAGGGAAATGCAAATCAAAACCACAATGAGATACCACTCCATACCCACTAGGTTGGCTGTAATCAAAAAAAAAAAAAACCCAGAGGGCCGGCTCGTGGCTCACTCAGGAGAGTGTGGTGCTGATAACACCAAGGCCATGGGTTCAGGTCCCTATGTAGGGATGGCCAGCTAGCTCGCTTGGGAGGGTGTGGTGCTAACACCAGGTCAAGAGTTAAGATCCCCTTACCGGTCATCTTTAAAAAATTTTTTTTTTAAATTTTGAAAAAAAAAAAAAAAAAAAACAAACCCAGAAAATGGACTGACTGGTCAGCTCAGTTGGTTAGAGCAAAGCATTATAACACCAAGGGTTAAGGGTTCGGATCCCCATACTGGCCTCCAAGAAAAAATAAAAACGGAAAATAACAAGTGTTGACAAAGATGTGGAGAAATTAGAACCCTCAAACATTGCTGATCGAAATGTAAAGTAGAGCATCTGCTATGGAAAAAAATGGCAGTTCCTCAAAAAGTTAAACAGTTATCATATGATCCAGCAATTACACTCCAAGGAACTGAAAAATATATGCCCACACAAAAACTTGTACATAAATGCTCATGGCAGCATTATTTTCAACAGCAAAAAAGTGGAAACAACCCATGTGTCCATCAACTGATGAACGGATAAACAAAATCTGGCATATTCATATAATGGAATATTATTTGGCAATAGAAAGGAAAGAATTACTGATACATCAAAGCTACAACATGGATGAACCTTGAAAACATCATGCTAAGTTAAAGAAGCCAGTCACAAAACACCACACACTGAATGATTCTGTTATATGTAATGTTCAGAGTAGGTAAATCCATACAGACAGTAGATTAATGGTTGCCAGGGGCTTGTGGGAGGGGATAATATGGAGTGACTGCTAACGGGTACAGGGTTTCTGTTTGGGGTGATGAAAACGTTCTGGAATTAGGCAGTGGTGATGGTTATACAACTTTGTGAATTTACTAAAAATCAAAGGTAGGTACACTTTAAAAAGGGTGAATTTTATATATGTTAACTGTATCTCAATTTTAAAAATTTACTTAAAAAAAATAAATGAAACTAAGAGGTTCAATTACCAGAGGTTAATGTTTTGTTCGATTTAATTTCTTTTTACAGATGTATCACTATAATCACAGGATGATAAATGTCAACTACTCTCAGATACAAGAGTTGCTCAGGTTGGTAAAAACGTTCTAATTTCACTTCCATATTATTCCAGTTTTCTATGTTGGCTTTATATGCTTGGCATATGTTAGGTGTGAATAAATACTCAAGTGACCAACTGTACAAACTTGACAGACCTGTAAGATCAGAAGTCAGAGCAGCAAGCTGGTTGCAGACTGGCATTAGCCACGCCCGTAGCACTATATGGAGGGGGGTGTATCTCTGACCAAGTTGTAATGGCTAAAACACAGCTCGCCTGTCTACGGAGAATGAAGAGCCATTTTCTTCATTAATAGGCTAAGAACAGGGTAAATAAATAAGTAAATAACTCAGATTGCAAAAGTTGCTGGGAATAACTTTAAACATCTAGGTAAAACTATATTTTCTGTTCTTAAGAACAGGGCTTCTTAAAACAATTCATGGCCTCAAGCAGTATAAGATCCCCCTCCCCCCACCCTAAAACTATATGAAATTATGTATTTGGACAGTTTCTACAGTGAGTTTTCATACCTTCAAAAGATCTTCATTGGACTCCAAAGAGGCTAAGAATTAATGCTTTAAATACAGCATGTTTCTCAAAATGTGGCCTAAGATCCACTGAACGTTTAGGGAAAAATGAGAGGGAGCCTCCTCTTCAGTTTCAGAGCTAAATGTGTTAACTTGAGCAATGCGCTAAGATGCATAACATGGTATCACAGCCCAAGAAGATCCCTCACTGAGAGGGGAGGAGATAAACCACAAGCTAAGTCAATATCCAGTTTGCTCTTTTCATAACTATCCACAGAACATTTCCTGTGTGCCAAGCTCAGAGCCCAGCATAGGCAGATGATTCTTGACTCTACCCCCATGGCTCTTCCACTCTCTCAAGAGAAGTGTTCTTGAATTTGCCAACCCATCCAGAGCCCTTATCAAATTATTCCTGGAAAGGAACCCCTTTGGGATATTTTTAAAGAAAACCTTCAACTTTGGCTAAAAGCAAAATACTTGGAAAGTGCCCCACTCTAACTGGGAGTGCTCCCTTTTTATGAGTATTTCAAGAAAGAATGGGAGATTACCTTTTTGTAGAATTCTAAGAACCCATAGGACCTTACTAATCATGGACAAATTCACTATAATTCTCACCTGGGCAATAGAAGAGTTGCAAGTTGAGTATCCCTTATCTGAAATGCTCGGAATCAGACATGTTTCAGATCTTGATTTTTTTTTTCTTTCAGATTTTAGAATGTGCAGAATACATACTGAACATCCCTAATCCAAAAATCTGAAATTTGAAATGCTCCATTGAGCATTTCCTTTGAGCAGCATGTTGGTGTTCAAGAAGTTCTGGATTTTAGAGGATTTGGGATTAGGGATACTCAACCTGTAGAACCTGAGACCTCACTTTTTGCACAGGTTACTAAAACCTGACCAGGCAAGAACAAGCTGCTAATTGCCCAAGAGCCACATACCCAAGTAAGTAGAAACACATTTTCTTAGTTGCAGTAGCCTACCTTAAAGAAAATTCGTAAAGCCTCCCAAACCAATCTACGGTATTTGGCAATGATTAATATGGACACCCACGTTTAACAATCATCAGTATTAAAGTAGAAAACAAATGAATCCGAATATAAGCCCAAAACAACAATGGTTAAAATCCTTATCCAGTTGCTTTCTGCAGGAATCCCATGCAGAAGCAGCTAAGCGATCTAGAGACATTCTGACATTATAGAAGAATTTCACACAAGTCACATTTACAGAAAGGGAATACACTTTTTTGTGAGCAGAATTAAATTCACAAAAGTAAAAAGCTCAATTTTTTTTTATAATTAAGGCAGATTTTTTTAAAAAATGAAAATTTTATTTGTTAATGGTCAAAGCACTCTAGAAGTAACCGAGTACACCATCTGTGTGTATGCCTGGCTCTTCCTAAAGAAGGCAAATGTCCTGAGACCAGTGATTAGATTAGGTCCCTCTTTGACCTCCTCTCCCAGTCCCCACCCTCCACACACTCACTAGTATTAGCCCTGGCCCAAGGCTCTCAGATGGTTGCTGAATTGACCTGATACTTCATTATACAGTCACACTAACTGTTCTGAAAAGATTAGAAAGCTTTAAAAATAGATAACAATGGGATAACAGCATCCATAGTTGGTATCCAGGGCAATGGTGAACAACTCAAGGGACACATGAGATACATTCCATCATCCCCCATTTCTAAAGTTAGTTGCTAAAAAGGCACCATTTAGCGAAGTTCTTGTAGGCAGATCAGGATTCAAACTGGATTATGCAGAGTTGATAAACAGGGCTTACTACCTGGACTCACCCAAACATCTAATAATATTGGCTGATTCTGTGCAAAGAATTAGTTCTAGTGAAAGAATTTATATGAAACCAAGAAAATGGGGATGGAAAAACCAGGAAAGCTTTCTTTTGTTTGTGTTTTTTCTGTTGATCTGGCTAATGCAATAAAAATAAACCTTGGCTTTTAAATGTGTTTATACAACTGAAAAGCAGTGTAAAAAAGTAAGCAGGTAGATAAACACTAGATGAAAACCTAAAATATGAAAATAATTTTTAGGGTGGTGGCATTACATCATCAATAGGGCTTCCTGGTTTCATATTAAAATGCAGATGGTTCCCTGTGACATTTAGAAAATGAGCATCTTCTTATAAAGTTGGTATCCAAGGGAGGTATATCTTTTAGTACCTCCCCTCACCTTTAGTACATCATAAGCAGCTTTTAGCACTTAATGTGTGTCAAGCATTTTTCTTTTTCTTTTCTTTTTTTTTTTTTTTGTCTTTTTTCGTGACCGGCAACGATCGCAACCCTCAGTGTCGCGCCCGTACCGGACCGGGACCGGCAACGGGATTGCAACCCTCAGTGTTGCGCCCATACCTCGCTCAGCCAGTGAGCGGCTGGTCTGTATGTGGGATCCGAACCCTTGGCGGGAGCACCGCCACACTCCCAAGCAGCGCACTGTAGCAGTGCGCCACCGGGCCGGCCCATGTCAGGCATTTTTCTAAGCACTTGACTTGCATTTTCTAATTTATTCCCCATAAAAATCCTATGAGATAGGTACTATTCTACCCCCTTTTACAGAGGAAAAGGATGAGATTCAGAGAAGCTAAGTATTTGGCTGAAGACCACATAGGTAAGTAAGTGGTAGAGTGGGGGTCCGAAACCAGGCAGGGTGGCTCATCAGCCCCTTATCCCCTCCTCTCCAATGATTCCCTTGAGAGGGTAAGGGGAGGTGCACAAATTTCTGTCTTAAAGGATCCAATTGTACAATGACTGGCTCCCTACCTAGCTAAAAGTTTCCACCATGAGTAAGTAGGAGAGGACATGCTATGAGGGCACAGGCCCTAAATCCTAACTTTCCAAGATGAGCTAGAATTGGAACAGGTAGAAAAGAGCAGTCAGAATCCACACTATCTATGGTCTTGCCAGCCAGCTTCCTCTAAGAACTTCCAGTTAGCTAGTTTTTCTGGACAGTTGACACATTAAGGTTATATAATGAGAGGGCTAGCTTGTTGCTCATTTGGTAGAGCATGGTGCTCATAACACCAAGGTCAAGGGTTTGGATCCCTGTATGGACCAGCTGCCCCCCCCATATATATATTATGATTTTTCATACCATAATTCTGCCTTCTGCAATACAGACATCCCTATTTTGATACTAGCTTAAGAAGTTTGTAGCTAAGTTTTTCACTGAAATGCCAGAGGTTACTACTCAATTCAGTTTATGAAAGACACATATAAAGTTATCAAACAAGATCTCTGTATAGGAAAAACTATCTGATTCCTGACTTCAACCCAGGATTTACACCATACTCTTTTCTTAGAGGCTTGGCTTCAAGTCTCATAACTGATTCCCTCCAAGAAGGCTAGGATGATTACTCAAATCAGTCCACTTCAATTGCTTGTCTATTTTCTTGATGGTTTTAAAGCAGAGACATAAACATGGCTCTACTGACCACTATGACCAGCTGACCCACCAGCCACAAATTAAGATGGTTTCCTTAAAAGACCCCCAAAGATACTGATGACTACAATGGTGCCAATTCATAACTTTTTTTGGGGGGGGCAGCCGGCCAGTACAGGGATCTGAACCCTTGACCTTGCTGTTAAAAGGTGGTGCTCTAATCAACTGAGCTAACCAGCCAGTCTAATTAACATAATGAAGAGCCCACATGAAGTTAAACTCAGGTAATCCAACACCTATTTTTTTTAGCTAGTAGATTTAACATGCATGTTTAACAATGGTCAGTAGCAAGCTGAATGATCTGAGTGTCCTCTACCTTTTTCCAACTGGCAGGTAACAGTATTTAATAAAGAGTCACTGGCAAAATACAGGAACAAAGGAGGCACAGCACAAAGTATGTATACTCTGTGATCTAAGATCAGTCTGTTCACTTGAAGAAAAAACATGGATCTGAACAGGGGACAATCTAAAACATTTCTATTTTGTATTTCAAGCAGAAGATGGCATCACTAATAGAAAAGCAGGTACTATGCCTCAAGACTGGTAAACAAGGGCCTCTGATCAGGTAAGAAAAGGATGAATGGGGGCCGGCCTGTGGCTCACTCAGGAGAGTGTGGCGCTGATAACATCAAGTCAGGGGTTAAGATCCCCTTACCAGTCATCTTAAAAAAAAAAAAAAGAAAAGAAAAAAGAAAAAGATGAACGGGTCTCCCAAAATTCTTCCACTAATAAACACCACTCCCTCCGTTTCCTAAGCCAGTGGTTCTCAAATTTGAACCAGAGTCAGAATCCCCTAAAGGGCTTGTTAAATGCAGATGGCTAGGCCCACCCCCAGAGTTTCTGATTCAATACTGCTGTGAAGGGGTCTGGGATTTGTATTTCTAACAAGTTACCAGTCGATATGAATGCTAGTTCAGGGACCACACTTTGAGAACGACTGTCTAAACCACTTTTAATCCATGACTTTCAGATGAGACTCTATAACCTCCGAAAGTCCTTTAACACAATCCAATACCCTTAAAATGCACATTTAAATACCACAAAAACACACCTTATGGTCTTAGAAACTTGGTCTAGCAAAACAGACCCGACAGTTTATAAATTAAGTGCTCAAGACCCTCAGGATAACAGGTGCATATGATAAACCAACTTATAACCATCCCAGTTAATTGTCACTGAGGCATAGGAGTAGGTCTAAAAGTACCCAACGTGACTCCAACTTGAGTTCCCGAGATGTTCTTGGAAGCGCAAATGACACCGTCTCAACTCCAAGGAGTAACTATGCATCTGAGTTGCTTAACCACACAATTTATCAAGTTCTCCAAGGAAAGGTAAAGCCTTGCTACTCAAAGTATGGTTAGTGGACCAACAGCATGGGCACCACCTGGGAGCTGGTTAAGAAGCCGAATCTTCATGTCCACCTCTGACCTGTTAGAATTCACACTTTACCAAGTCCTATAGGTCATCCCCAGGCACGTTAATGTTTGAGAAGAGAACTGAACTAAAAGACGTGTTAACACACAGGGAAACTCTGGTATGTTAGCCTGAATGGCACCTAATCAAACACCTGCACTCTCACACCTTCATGGAAAAAAATAAACCTTCAAATTCTGAAGAGACTATTAACGTTATACCAGAAAGCAACTAAACCCTAAACTAAAAAGGGTCAAAGGTTAAAGGGCCCTCTCATCTGGCCAATGTGTTTTTGTTTTTTTTAAACCTTGTAAGTAAACATCTCACATTTACAAAAGTTTCCACAGAATATACCACCTATAAAAATCAGTGATGAGAACAGTTCCCATCTACTACTTCTAGCCTGTGACTTTAAAGTGGCAGAAACATTACTAAACACTTTATATATTCCAATAGTTTGATCTCAGTATGTAGATGAGGGAGGAGGATGGTTCAAATAATATTCCAGTTGTGAAACCAAGAGAACATTCATTATAGTACTCAGAATGCAGGATTGCTTCAAACTCTCTTCAAAGGAGAAAAGCTTAGTTATCCTCATGTCCCACAAAAAATTACTAGAGTGTTGAGAAACATAAATAGGAAAGCACTACCCTGACACTGCCTAAACACTATCCTAAAATTGCTATTAACTAAATCCTCTTGAATGGAGGAGAAAGTAAACCTATTTCCAACTAAATTTGGTAGAGAAGACCATTAAATCTAAGCTCTACTGTCATTAACCTAAAAAATGCTTTTTAAAACAGTTCTTTAAGGCACATTTATCTAAGTATGACAGAGTTCTGAGGTTGGACTATCAAAAATGGACATTTTTTTTTTGTCTTTTTCCGTGTCCGGCAATGGATTGCAACCCTCAGTGTCACCCCTGTACCGGACCAGGACCGGCAACGGGATCGCAACCCTCGGTGTTGCCCCCGCGCCTCGCTCAGCCAGTGAGCGGGAACCGGTCTGTATGTGGGATCCGAACCCTCGGCGGGAGCGCTGCCGCACTTCTCAAGCGGCGCACTAGCACAGTGCGCCACCAGGCCGGCCCAAAAATGGACATTATTGAGCTTCCTAATCCTTACTGCAAACAAACATAAATTCTACTCTAAGAGAGACTGATAATATCTTCCTAAAGATGATTTAGACATAAAGACAGATATATACATGAAGGTGAAACATACAAGCATACATGCCACCCTCTGTTCAGGGTGTGAAAATGATCCAAAAGCCTTTCTGGGACTCTACCAGTAGACTACCAGCCAGAACTTTAATTCAAAAAGTGTAGAGATTTGAAATCATGTAAGCTTATAAGCAGTTCAAATTAGTTTCTCTTCATTTGATAAGCCTTTCTCATTCAGAATTCACCTGTCAACATTTTAGGAAATGAATTTAAGTTGTGAAACACTAGTCAAGCACTCTCAGGTTTGAGAGAAAAACATTTGGAAAGACCTAACCTGAATGCAAAACTAAAAACGCAATCTACTCACATCCCATCATGCCAAAATAGATTGTGCTAAGATAGCAATTAACCAATAACACTTGCACACCTCAAAACACCTTTTTCCCCCCTATGCGGGGGGCTCAGTTTTTTTTTAATGCTGAAAATGAATATTAATCTGATAGCATTTATCAAGTAGATAAAAGTACTGGCAGCAGTGCACAAACAAGGCCTGACTTTAAAACATTAACCAATCAGTATCTTGGGAAGCCAGGGACTATAAACATGACTGGGTCCATACTAGATATGGGTCCAATTAGAACATAACTTTTTTTTTTTTTTTTGTCTTTTTCGTGACCGGTAAGGGGATCACAACCCTTGGTGCGGTGTCGCCTGCACCGCGCTCAGCCAGTGAGCACACCAGCCATTCCTATATAGGATCCGAACCCGCGGCGGTAGCCTCGCTGCACTCCCAGTGCCGCACTCTCCCGAGTGCACCACGGGGTCGGCCCTAGAACATAACTCTTCTTGTCAACAATCCCAGTTGCTTTACCACTATTGAACATGTTTTATGCACTCCAGCCCAGCACATTTCAGGGACCCAGAAGTAGATTTACAGCTCACTAAAATCTGTCAACCTCTTCAAAAATATTCAGTAGCCAACAAGATACTGATACAGTATCTTTAATAAATATACAATGTTGAGGGGATTCTCCCGCCCTCACCCTGCCAAAAGCAGCTATCTAGACAAGCAGTTTAAAAGTACAAGTTTTTAGCAAGGGGAAATATGACCAAAGTCCTTTTTTTTTTTGTCCTTTTTGAGACCGGCCGCACCGCGCTCAGCCAGTGAGCGCTGTGAGTGCACCCGTCATCCCTATATGGGATCCGAACCCGGGGCCTTGGTGTTATCAGCACCGCACTCTCCCGAGTGCGCCACGGGCTCGGCCCCAAAGTCCTACTTTTGAAAACACATATCCAGTTTGTAATAGAAAGTAGAAAAATATTTTAATACCACTTTTCCTGGCCAAGCACACTAAAGAGCATTCCTAGGAAAGCTCAATACAGAGGACACTGATTTTATGAGGCATCCCAGAACTGGAATCCTCACCTTACAGCATGTAAGTCAATAACATACCAATTACACAGGTGTTACAGAACTTGTGTGTTAATACATACTTATCCACAAATTGATATGGGACCTGAGCCAATATTCCCTTCACCTAAAGGCTACTTACAAGCAAATTCCAGTTTAAACGCTTGGTATTTACACTTCCAGAAAAAATGTTCAAAGCAATGCTTTACTAAATTTAGTTACTATTTAATCCATATAGTGAGTCAGAATGAGGCTACCACTTTAAATAACACCAACGAAATACCTACACAAGTTACTAACGTCCCCACCTACAAAGATACACTATTTCATTAGTAACAAAACCTACTTTTGTATAGCGATGGGGGGATTTAGAAGCTGGCAGCTTCTTCACATCGACGAAAGCATCTCCATTTTCTGTTTCACCCACACTTCTTCTATCCATGGCGCTTTAGTCTACAATTCTTTGCACCTAGAAGACAAATCAGCACTAAATTGTCATTGACAACAGTTAATGTTCAGAAATCTTGGCTGTTTAAGAAACCGAAACTTTTTTTTTCTCTTAAAATAGCTAGTTTTAAAAAATAAACCCATACCCCAAAATTATGCTATAAATCAGAACCAACTGGGAAGTAGAATCACTGATACTTAGTTATCTCTTCTACTATGCTAAGCATCGACAGGGTAAGAAAAGTGGAAGATACCCAACTCAGGATACAGCCTTTAAGCAGCTTTGATACAAAGAGAAACCAAGATTAGTCGCCGCCAGCCACGGAGACCGTTCAGACAGTAGTGGAGAAGTTTCCCTGAGCGGAGGCAGGTAGGAGACTGGTTGGGGCTGGGGATCCGGGAAGTCAGGCTGTTGTAAAGTGCCTGTCACTTTCCAATGGACGGCGCCAGCTGCCCCTTGTTATCCGGGGATCAGGGACTGGGTAAGAGCCCGAGCGCCCCTCGCCCAGTCAGCCGCACCTGTGGCCATGTCAGGGGCACCCGTGGCAAGAAAGGGGCGAGCGCCAGCTTTAGCTCCGAAACAGGGCTTCCCTGGGCCGCGACCCCAACCCCCGGCCCCTCGCGCAGGCCGTGACCGAGCGGCCTTCTTCGGAGAAAGGGCGGGGACGGTACTTACTAAGGAGAGGCGAGCCGGAGGGAACGAGGAGGCCAAATCCCCCGGCCCGGGCCCTTCGAGCTGGAGCTGGCGAAGGCCCGCTGCCATCCGCCCTGGCGGCTCGGGCACCGCCAGCCCGCCCGCCCG
>NW_007726352.1:463138-469140 GCF_000696425.1 Galeopterus variegatus | reverse complement strand
CCTCGGCCGCCGCTCTCCTCCCCGCTGTCCGCGTTGGTCCAAGCGCTGCTCCCAGCGCTGCTCTCCACGGCCTCGGCTCTCGCCCCCCTACTAGCTTGGGTTGTCTCTCTTCAGCCGCCGTAACTATGGCCCGGCACCCCGCCCCTCCTCCCAAACCCCCTCCCCCTTAATAACTCCTTCCACGCACCCGGGCCCCAGCACCGCCTTCGCCGCCGCACGACCGGATGTGAGGTGGCTGGATCGCTGCCGGGCGGAAAAGAGAGCCGTAGTGGCGCGCTCCCCGGGCGCTGGCCTCTGCGCAGACCCGGCGGCGGAGAAGCAGCAACAGGGGGGAGACAGCGGCGGCGAGGAGGAGGCCGCGGCGGAGGAAGCGAAAGTCAGTCCCCGTGCGCGCAGGCGGTTGCCGTGGGCAGCCCCGGGAGGACGCCGCGTTCCCACGCGCGCTGCGGAAGCGAGGCGGAGCGGGTGGCGCTTGGGCCCCGAGGTTCGCGCCACGCCGCTCTCCCGGGAGGGCGGCCGCGAGGTGTACCTGGGTCTTCCGCCTGGTGTGGCAGGGAGTGCGGCCGGCGCTCCGTGTGCGCGGGTTGCGTCGGCGGAGAACCCTGGGGCTTGGGGAGTGGGAATCTGAGTTAGAACTTGCAGGCTTTCGTGCTTTTCGGGCGCGGGCTGGAACACAGCTGGTTTTTACTAGTGGTGAGATCTAGGGCAGAGCTCTGACTTATTTCAGTTTCACTCTTCTCCTTTCTGAAGTATGTAACTGGATTAAGTGAGAGTACAGGTTGCTAAGTTAATAAGCAAATTTACAAGATTGCCTTTGATGGAGACAAAGATGACTGACAAATTTATTGCAACGTTCTTTCCTGCCCATAACCCGAGTCTTTCCTTAGCCATCAAGGAAAGGGAAGTGCGAGCGTGGTTGGGGGAAAATGAGATGGTGAATGTTAAGTGTTTAGCGCGTAATGCAGCCTCAGGCTGACGGGCACAGGAATGCAAATATGTGAGTAGTGCGAGTAACTGCTGTGCTGGGGAGGAGGTCACACGTGAGTCTGGTCTGCAGGAATATCACCAGCCCCCGTTTCTGCCCTTTGGGACTGCCCAGAGTTGATGTAAAATGACACATGGGCGTGGACGGAAACGTAGTTTTTCTTAATGGGCAGCGAAGCCTACATCTCCTTCAAGAGGCCTAGTTTGAACTTCACTTTATCCACTTGTGAAATTATGAGGTTGCGCAGTGAGTGGTCACTAAACTCACTTTCTGTGAGTCTCAGCAACAGCGAAAATAACGTTTTTATTTTCGTCTGTAATACTGAATAAAGTGTGTTTCTAAAAGACTGTTCTCTGCAGGCGAGAGGCAGAGGGAAACGTTAGCAAGTTGGGTCTAAATCTGCATCCCAGCTATACCACCCTCTACAGGCTGTAGAGAGTTAGGCAATTTATTTATCCTTAGTCTTGGTTTTCTCATCTGTAAAATTGAGAAGATAACCCAAAGGACAGTTAAAAATAAACCGGATGGGCCGGCCCCTGGCTCACTCGGGAGAGTGTGGTGCTGATAACACCAAGGCCCCGGGTTCGGATCCCATATAGGGATGGCCGGTTCGCTCACTGGCTGAGCATGGTGCTGACAACACCAAGTCAAGGGTTAAGATCCCCTTACCGGTCATCTTTTAAAAAAAAATAAAATTAAAAAAAAATAAACCGGATAAAGTGGATTAAAAGGCCTTATTTAACCTCCATAAAGCTGCTGGGTCTTTTTTCTTTTTAAGGCTATACAGAGACATATTTTAATCAAACATGGTCATTTAAAAAATTATTTTAAAGACTAGGTTTCCTTTGGAATCCAGGCTCTTTAAAGATTAGGAAAACGGTTCTAATCCCCTTGCCACTATGGCGTAGTGGAGAAGGCCCATTCTCTGCAGCAACTAAATCCTGGCTCTGGCACTTAAAGTGAAACCCTAGCTAGACATTTCACTGCTCTGGACCTCAGTTTCTCATCTTTCAGAAAGGGATAGCAGGCTTTTCAGGCTTGTAGAAGGAATTAGGGATAACATTAGGAACACTCTGGTGATTCTATTGCCATGTAGCAAGCCACTGTAAAACTCAGTGGCTTAAACCAACATTTATTTTGCTCCCATTTCTGCAAATTGGGCTGGTTCCAGCTGGGATAGCTCCAGGCCATATCACCTAAAGGTTCACTTACTCACCTGTTTGGTAGTTGATGGTGGCTGTCAGCTGAGACTGATGGAGCTGTCAACTGGAACATTTACACATGGCTTCTCCTGAGCTTCCTCACAACATGGTGGTTGGATTCCAAGGGTGATTGTCCAAAGAGAACAAGAAGGCCAGATAGTTGCTGTATTGCCTTTCCTAACCTGTCCTCAAAGTCAGTGTCAATTCTGCAATGTGCCACATTCTGTTCCCTAGAAAAGAGTCACTAAGGCTGACCTATATTCAAGGGAAAGGGACTTAGACTCCACCTTCATATGGGACGAGTGTCAAAGAATTTGTGGCCATGTTTTAAAACTACCACAACCCATACATGAAATTAGCTATCATGATTGTCGATCTGGAACCTGAGCCCTCAGGTCTACCCTAGTTAGGACCTACTCTTCCACTATGCTCTTTAATATCTTGTAGAACCTTGGCCTTAACTTACCTCTCAGTCTCAATTTATCCTTGTAGATTTCCAGTCAGTTGTCAAAAAATAAAAAGTAATTACCTAGGAATAAAGGGAATTTACTAAGGGAGGGCAACCATAAACTTTCACCTGTGCTTGCAATCATTGTTTCATTGTAGCTTTTGCATGTTATTCTACTTGGCAGGAATGATAATTTGTAATTATAAATGTCCCCTTTTGCAACTAACAATTTTCAAATATTGATTTTAGAAACTTCTTTGAGTAAGAGAGAAGTGATTTATTCTAGTTGTTTACTAAACATTTGTTAAGATTTTGGTTTAGGTTCATACTGTTGGTTAAGGGGACTCAAAGACTCGGGGAAATTGACAGTCCAAGGACAATAGGAAAGCAAGTGAAAATACTGCATTAGAAACCTAGAAATACGTTGGGCTGAGTGCAGTGGTGTTTACGGCTAATTGATCACAATCAGTTACAGATTTTGTTCCTTCTCTGTTCGTACTGCTTCACTTAACTAGCCTTTAGAAAAAAGCCCTGGAAATTGAGAGCACTTGTGACAGTTTAGCAGCCTCATCTCGGAAGGTTGGTATAGTGGATTGAATTATGTCCCCCCAAAACTCATTGAAGCTTGAATTGTGTCCCCCAAGTTTTATGTATTAGAAACTTAGCCCCCACTGTGACTGTTAAGAAGGTGGGAAATCCTGTTATGGTAATGGGAAGGTGGAGCCTTGAAGAGGTGACTGGATTGTGAGACCATGCTGTAGTGAATGGATTAAAAATGGTGGTCAGGGGAGTGGTTCTGAGGGCTTTAAGAGAAGAAACTCTCTGCTCTCTCTGTTTCCACCATCTTGCAATGTGAGACTCCTTGGTCACTGTTGCACCACCAGATGGACTTTGGACTTCCTAGCCTCAGCAACTGTAAGCAATAAATTACATTTTCTTTATAAATCACCCAGTTTCAGGTATTTTGTTATAAGCAACAAAAATGGACTAATACGGTTGGGATTGCACTTCTCTAAATGGGCTTTTTCCCACTCGGTTTTTCTTGCCCCAAAGGTAATCCCTAGTTTCAAGAAGCCAGAATATGAACAGTTTCACAGGTGCATCATATCCTCAGGTTAAGGACTAGAAAGACAAATTAAGGGACTTCCGGAAGACCACACAGCAAATTACTTATTGGCAGAGCCTAGACCCCTTCCAGCACTTCATATCTTTGATTTTACAAATGGGAAGTACTTAATACAGAGCCTGACACCAAGTAAGTGCTCCTGCACTAGCTACTGTTATATAGTGTAATTTTATCTTCTGATTTTTCCCAACAGGATTAATTATTTTCATTATAACTCAAATAGAAATGCCTTTCATCCCTTCCTAAATTAGTCAAAGCTGACAGTGGTAAATACACCTGACAGGAAGAAAGCATCAGTAAATCAGCTCAAACACTTAGAATGTTTGATTTAGAATCCAGAATATATTATAATTTATATAGGGATATAATTATATAAATGAATTGAGTGCAGCCTTATAACATGAAGGTAACAGGTTCAGATCCCTGTACTAGCCAGCCACTAAAAAACGAAAATACTTATAAAAAGGCTAATTTTACAGTAAGTAAGTGTTAGTGTTAATTAGGACTTTGAAGCTCACTAAATTATTTTAAAACTATTTGGCTGCATAACTTCAGAAGAGTCATCACTAAAAGGTTGGGTCTGGTGTCTGCTAAAGTAGAACTTTTTCTTTTAAGCACTTTTTATTACAAAAATTAACATATGTAGAAAAAAGAGCAAAAATACAAATTATCTGTATTCTAATCCTGAGACAAGAAGTAAATTTTCCTTACGGTTTTATCGTAAAATCTTTCAAGCATTTAAATGAATAATGCTACTTTTGCTCTCTGCACCAGAAATCTCACGTACTTTCAAATGCTTTACAAGGCACAGAAAAAAAGTATTATCAAAATGTCCCATTTACCCTCCCTACCTCTATTTTTAAAAGACTATTAGAGTGAACCCAAATTAAAGAAAAAATTTAACTGGGGCTGGCTGGTTAGTTGGTTAGAGTGCGGTGTTGTAATACTAAGGTCAAGGGCTCGGATCCCCGAACCCGCCAGCCCTCCCCCCCTGCCCCCAAATTACTAACAATTAGTGCTTAATAGCCGCATTTTAAAAGGAGGGGTTATAAGAAGAGATCATCCTGGGACAATTCTAATTCGGGTACTCTGGGACTCACTCCCTTCCCCCCAAGTCCAGATTGTGGCAACCTCCTGGGTCCACGCATAGGCACGAATACGCCACAGGTGCCGCTTTGCACTCCCTGGGAACCGTGCCAGAGAGGCTGACGCGAGAGCCCGGCGTCCGCGTAGGCCTCGCGACGGGAACTTCATCCCTGACGCTTTGTCGTACGAAGCGTAACTCGAGGATCCGCCTCGAAGCTCCCACTCCTCTCGTCCTAAGAGGAGCAATAGGAAGCTGAACTCAGAAGCGAGCGGGCCAAGGAAGCAAAGAGCCGTATGTGGGGCTGTGTCCCCCACAGACGGCGCGTCCACCCACGCGCGACCGAGCCAACTCGCATTTGCTAGTGCTCCACCGCGGCCAGGGGGGAAGTGCTTCACCTGCCCGACTGAGGCTGCGCAAACCAGGGGCGGGGCGTCTCGCGCGCGCGCGCCGCGTCGCCGTGGAGACGGGGGCGGGGCCGGCACGACACTGGCATCCGGAGGCGCGCGAAACGCTGAGGCGGACTTGGACCGCGGGGACCTGAGGAGAACTGCCCAAGTCCGCCGACTCCCACCGCAGCTTCTCCTTAGGCACGGAAGGGCTCGGCTTCCCCTGGTACGAGGTCAGGCCCGATCGTCCCCAGCCTCTGAGTGGTTCGGCCTCTTCAGCTGTGAGTCCGGCGGCGAGCGCAGGTCCTTCCGAGCTGGGCCCTGTGACTGTCCTGTCGGAGTCCTCTCTTCCTCCTCCTCTAGAAGTGCAGGTCATGCTGCCCACCGATGGGGCCGTTGTGCGGGCGTGGAGGGTAATGTGAGAAGAGCGCGCAGGACGCCACCCTGAGCCCGCCCTCCGGGTCCCGCGCGGCGCTCGTGTGGTTTCTGGCGTGCGCTGCGTCTGGGCAGCGTCTCATCCATTGCCCGTCCCGGGGGCGCCGCATCCTCCCGCGCGTCTAGTGCCTGTAGGCAGGTGCCCGAGGCCACGCGAGGCTCATTAGCTTGCGCGATCTCTGCTACATGGCCGGGCAAGGGGCTGGTGTACACAGACCTCGGGGGCCGGGGCTGAACCGGAGGAGCAAACGTAGCAAACAAACCCTGCAGCCTCCCCCGCGCTTCGTTTTGATTTCACAGGAGGCCATTCAGATTTTTTTTTTTTTTTTTTTT
>NW_007726352.1:447090-463128 GCF_000696425.1 Galeopterus variegatus | reverse complement strand
CCCTCGGCGTTGCTCCCTCGCCTCGCTCAGCCAGTGAGCGGGAACCGGTCTGTATGTGGGATCCGAACCCTCGGGCGGGAGCACCGCTGCACTTCCCAAGCGGCGCACTATAGCAGTGCGCCACCGGCCGGCCCAGATTTTTTTTTTTTAATTAATTTTTTTGGCTGCTGGCCGGGTCAGGGGATCCGAACCCTAGACTTTCATGTTGTAACACCGTGCTCTAACCAACTGAGCTGACTGACCAACCCCCGTTCAGATTTCTCCTTAACCTTTGTGTAGATATGTAGTAAATATTTGTTGAATGAATGATGTTAAGGACTTGAGTACCAGTCCCAGTACTTTTTAGCTGGTGACCTTGGGCACCCCATCTATAAAATTAAGTTGGCAACCGCCTGCTGAGGTGGTTATATTAAAGTAGATAATACGTGAAAAGTGCTTAGTACTATGCCTGGCGTAGATTACCAGTTCCATAGATGTTATTTTGATTCTAGTCAATACGTTTTAGATTGCGTGGTACTTGTGAGTGCCCTAAAAGTATGAGGCTCGGTGGGGGTTCTCTGAAGAACTAGTTGAAACTTATTCTGAGACTTAAGATGTAAATTTCCTTGCTTTTGCTTAGTAAGATCACTCGTTTCTCAGTCGTGAGAAACTGCAGAGTACCGTAAAAACTTCAGGTTACTTTTACATTTTTTTCAATTAATTTATCGTTTTAAAAATTAATATTGAAGGCTTATAATAGAAAATATCCCCCATTTCCCAGTTCCAGTGCCCATTCTTCTAGCTGTTTCTTCTGATGTTATTTATAAATTGGGTGTGAATATCCTTATAGCAATGATTCTCGATTTGTTTTACACATTGTTATGTGTTGACTTTTATTCGTGGGAGATAAGTACTTAACTCATAGTTTTTCTTCCCTCATCTCTTCTACGTGGTTATGTAATGATTCGTTGTTAATAGTCACTGTTTACATTATATAACAGATATTCACTGCTGAACCAAGTAGAGTACTGGAGCTCTTCATTTCTTGGACATCCCATCATTTTTTCTGAGAATTAATAATTGCTGTATATTCTTATTGCCTGGTATTCCATCCACAGATCCCTAATTTTTTCCCCCAGTGCTTCAGCATTTCTCACATACCTATCAGTAATTTTTTGCATACTCTGAAAACCATCTGTTCCATCTTTTTTTTTTTGGGGGGGGGGACCTTTTATATTCTGGTGGCTCTGTGCCTGCTATTCCCAGTTCTAATCCAGAGATCTCTTTTCACGTCTATTCTGGGATTTGCTTCTTTTTGCTATTCTCCTGTATTGGATTCTCTGTTGCCTGGATTCTCTGTAATTTTTTTCTTGATTTGCTTCCTTGGTTTTTGGAGCACGTTTTCCTGTAACAGCTTATTCTTTCTTTTTTTTTTTTTTTAAAAAGATGACCGGTAAGGGGATCTTAACCCTTGACTTGGTGTTGTCAGCACCACGCTCAGCCAGTGAGCGAACCGGCCATCCTTATGTGGGATCCGAACCCGGGGCCTTGGTGTTATCAGCACCGCACTCTCCCGAGTGAGCCACAGGCCGGCCCAACTTATTCTTTCTTAAACAGCTTTGTTGTGATATAATTCTCATACTGTATAGTTCACCTATTTAATGTGTACAATTCAATGGTTTTTAGAATATTCAGAGTTGTGCACCCATTACCATGATCAATTTTAAAACACTGTCATCAACCAAAAAAGAATCCTTACTGATTATCAGTCATTTCCCATTTTTCTTCAATCCCCCCAGCCCTAGGCAACCACCAATTTCCTCTCTGACTCTGTATAGATTTGCCTTTCTGGACATTTCATATAAATTAAATCTTACATTATGTGGTTCTTGGTACCTGGCTTCTTTCACTTAGCATAATGTTTTCAAGGTTCATTCATGTTTTAGCATGTATTGCATTTCTTTTAATGGCTGAATAATAATTCCATTGTATGGATATACCACATTTTGTTTATCCATCCATCAGTTGGTGGACATTGGGCTTCAACTTTTTGGCTATTATTGATAATACTCCTCTGAACATTCATGTGCAAGTTCTTTTTTTTTTTGGTCCTTTTTGAGACCGGCCGCACCGCGCTCAGCCACTGAGCGCTGTGAGCGCACCGGTCATCCCTATATAGGATCTGAACCCGCGGTGGGAGCGCTGCTGCGCTCCCAGCGCCGCACTCCTCTGAGTGCGCCACGGGCTCGGCCCCATGTGCAAGTTTTTGTATAGACATAAGTTTTCAGTTCTCTTGGGTATATAACTAGGAGTGGAATTGCTGGATCAAATGGTAACTCTGCATTTAACATTTTGAGGAATTACACTATTTCCCAAAGTGGCTGCGCCATTGTACATTCCCAGTAGTAATGTGTACTTGTTTCTATTTCTCTCCATCCTCACCAACACATTATCTTTTTGTCTTTTTGATTATTGCCATCCTAGTGGATGTGAAGTGATATCTAGTGGATTTTTTTTTTTTTTTTTTTTTTTAAAGATGACCGGTAAGGGGATCTTAACCCTTGGCTTGGTGTTGTCAGCACCACGCTCAGCCAGTGAGCAAACCAGCCATCCCTATATGGGATCCGAACCCCGGGGCCTTGGTGTTATCAGCACCACACTCTCCCGAGTGAGCCACGGGCCGGCCCAGATATCTAGTGGTTTTAATTTGTATTTTCCTCATGGCTAATGACGTTGAGCATCTTGTTAGGTGGTTATTGCCAATTTGTATATTTTCTGTGGAGAAATGTCTATTCAGGTCCTTTGTCCATTTAAAAATTATGTTGATTCTTTATTATTGAGTTATAGGACTTTTTTACATAATCCAGGTGTAAGTCCCTTATCAGATTTGCAAATATTTTTTTTCCATTCAGTGGGTTGTCTTTTCACCTTCATCTTAGTCTATTTCTGTTGCTTATAACAAAGTACCTGGAACAGGGTAATTTATAAGAAAATGAAATGTATTGCTTATAATTTCAGAGGCTGGAAGTCCAAAGTCCAGGGAACACATCTGGTGAGGGCTTTTTTTTTTTTTAAAGATGACCGGTAAGGGGATCTTAACCCTTGACTTGGGGTTGTCAGCACCACGCTCACCCAGTGAGCCAACCGGCCATCCCTATATGGGATCCGAACCCATGGCCTTGGTGTTCTCAGCACCGCACTCTCCCAAGTGAGCCACGGGCTGGCCCCCTGGTGAGGGCTTTTTTTGGTGCTGACTTCAGTGATGAGAGGGTAACATGTTGCAAAATAGTGGAAGAGAGAGAGAGAGATAGCTCCTCATGCATTCTTCTTTTAAAGCCCTCAGAACCGTGCCCATGACCACCATTTTTAATCCTTTCACTAGGCGTGGTCCTCAGAATCTAATCACCTCTACAAGGCCCCACCTTGCAATTACCATAATAGAATTTCCCACCCTCTTAACAGTCACAGTGGGGATTAAGCTACTAATGGCGTAAAACCTGGGGGACACAATCCATATCAGCCTTCTTAATGGTGTTCTTTGAAGCACAAGTGTTTTTAATTTTGCCTATTTCCAGTTTTCCTATAACTTCTCAAGAAAGGGAGATCTTAGCTTTTTCTCCTTGCATGTTGGAAAGAGTGTTTGGTCTACCCTGATACTTGGCCTTAGTTTAGGAACTCTCATGCAAGGATTTGAATCCTTCATTTCTGAGAAACTTTCTAATATATTTAATAATTTCTTCCACTTTTATTCTCCATATTTCTCTTTCTGGAATTCCTGCTAGTTGAATATCTGATCCCCTGGATTAATCCTCTGTTTTCTAACATTTTCTTTATTTTCTATTTTCTTTTGTCTTTTTTTCTTCCTATTTCTGGAACATTTCCTTAACTTTATCAACTACGTTCTATTCTTTTGGATATTCTATTTGTTTCTTGTCTTCTTTTGTTTTATTTTTTTCTTTTAAATAATATCCTGATTTTATTCTGTGGTATAATATCTTCTCTTATCTCTTTGAGGATAGTTATCTGTAGAATTTTTTGTTGTTTTTGGGTTTGTTTTTCTTCTGTTCCTCACATTGTTTTTGTTTCCTCCATAATTTTCAAAAACTTTCTATTTTGAAAACTTTTTTTTTTTTTTTTTTTTAAAAAGATGACCAGTAAGGGGATCTTAACCCTTGACTTGGTGTTGTCAGCACCACGCTCAGCCAGTGAGCGAACCGGCCATCCCTATGTGGGATCCGAGCCCGGGGCCTTGGTGTTATTAGCACCGCACTCTACCGAGTGAGCCACGGGCCGGCCCTATTTTGAAAACTTTTAAGCACATGTAGTATGTACCCATAACCCATTTCCAAAAATTATCAATTCATGAACTATCTTATTTCATCTATACCTCTGCCCGTGCTATCCCTACTGGATTATTTTTGTTTTAACTTTGAATTAATTTCAATCTTATAGAAAACTTGCAGAAATGATACCCTGTGTACCTTTATCCACATTAACCGCTTTTTAATTTTTAGGCTCCTTGTTTTATCATTTTCTCTATGATGACTATAAATTAGGAGTTTTACAACTCTACCACTTCTTCCATATTTCTCAGTTGGCAGACTGTGTTAGGATGAGCCCTCCTTTTCCTCCCATTTATCTATCTACTGATCTCTTTATTGTTAGCCTGGACTCATGATATCTTAGTTTTTATGTTGCTTCTAACAGAATACCTGAAAGTGGGTAATTTATAAAGAAACAGAACTTATTTCTTGCAGTTTTGAAGGTTGGGAAATCCAAGGTTGAGGAGGTGTATCTCGTGAGGGCCTTTATCCTGGTGTGGACTCTTTGTAGTTTCCTGAGCTCACCCAGCATGTCACATCGCAAGAGAGCAAGAGCATGTTCATGTGTTCCTCTCTTCCTCCTCTTATAAAGCCACCTGTTCCACTTTCATGGTAATCCATTAATCCATTAACCCATTAATTAATTAATTAATTTATTATTATTATTATTATTATTATTATTAAAGGATGACCAGTAAGGGGATCTTAACCCTTGACTTGGTGTTGTCAGCACCACGCTCTCCCAAGTGAGCTAACTGGCCATCCCTATAAGGGGATCTGAACCTGTGGCCTTGGTGTTATCAGCACCACACTCTCCCAAGTGAGCCACGGGCCGGCCCTAACCCATTAATTTATTAATTCATGAATGGAATCGTCCATTCATGAGGGCAGAGCTCCCGCAATCCAATCACCTCCCAAAGTCCTCCTCAATTCTGCCACATTGGGGATTAAGCTTCAACATGAGTTTTGGTGAGGTCATTCAAACCATAGCACATGGATTCGGTGCTCAAATTTATTATGTTTTATCTGTAAAATTTTCTGTATATATCTGTAAAGATAAGATGTCCTTTTACATAACCAGTTGTAACACCAAGGTCAAGGTTTCAAATCCCTATACTGGCCAGATGCAAAAAAAAAAACCCAAAACGCTGTTATCACCGCAAAAAATAGACCATTTCTTAATAACTCATTTAAAAATTTTTAAGTTTAAAAAATATTTAAAGTTCAAATTTCCCTGATTGTTTCATGTTTTTTGTTTAACAGTTGACGTTTAGTTTGTTAAAATCAAGATTCAAACTAGGTTTATACATTGCATTTCATTGATACACATCATAAGTCTCTTAATGTACAGGTTTTCCCCACTTTCCTTTGCAGTTTATTTATTGGAGGAACTGGATCATTTGTCATATAAAGTTTCCTACATTATTGATTTTGCTGATTGCAAGTCTTTTTTTTTTTTTTTTTTTTTTTTGTCTTTTTCCGTGTCCGGCAACGGATCGCAACCCCCAGGGTTGCCCCCGCACCGGACCGGGGACCAGCAACGGGATCGCAACCCTCGGCACCGCTCCCACGCCTCGCTCAGCCAGTGAGCGGGAACTGGTCCGTATGTGGGATCCGAACCCACGGGCGGGAGCGCCGCCGCGCTGGAACTGGATCATTTGTCATATAAAGTTTCCTACATTATTGATTTTGCTGATTGCAAGTCTTTTTTTTTTTTTTTTTTTGTGGCTGGCCAGTATGGGGATCTGAACCCTTGACCTTGGTGTTACCAACACCACGCTAACCAAGTGAGCTAACTAGCCTACAAAGTCATTTTTATTTGTTTCCTGTATTTTTTTGTAAGTTAATACTTATAGATGAAGCTTGATGATATTCAGGTTTAATTTTTTGGCAAGAATATATCACAGGTGGTGGCACTTCCTGGCAGTCCTTTGTTGGGTTTGTTTTGGTCTTTTTCTTGTTGGGGGTCTTTTTCAGATGTCTTGTGATTCTTGACTGTCCATTCTGAAGTGTGAGCAACTGAGAAATTAGTTGGAAGCTTCCAGTGTTTCAGCAGGACTTGTGAGTTCATGGGCTTCGCTTTAGAGTTGTCTAGGGATAAGCCTGCTTTTTCATTGACGGGGGTAAGGCACAGATGTCGGGTTCTGGAGGTATATTAGTTCTTAGCATCTTCTGAGAATTTTCCAGTCTCCTGCCTGAGAGGTACCAGTCTAGCTGTCAGGAGTCTGGAAGCAGGGGAAGGGGAAGGGAGCTGGACACCTTGTCTGGAAGGGTTGGGAGGAGACCTGATGCCCCACTTGCTCACTATACAGACTTTCATTCATGTGACCTGTGACTTCAGTTCTGGAAGCCTTTCCTTGTTTCTTTTAGTTCTGAGCTCTTCTGGGATTGTGTGTGATCTGCTTCCCTTTGGTATCCTACTCTGCAGGTTTTCATTTCCTCAAATCTGTTAGGTCAGTTCATTTTCCTCCATCTATTTTCTTGTTGAAATAACCTGTGGAAATCTCTCATTTCTTATGATCTCTTCTCCCATCTTTTTGACCTTATGGTTTGTACCTTTTTTATCCTTTACTGTCATCTTAGGAGGTCAGTTTGCATGTTTAACCGGGAGTTCGTGCATAATAATCTTTGTTTTTCTTGGGATGTCTTTTGTATTTGATTATCATTATGCGTATTCCAACGCAGAAGCAAGTTCATGTTCATATATGTCTTTATGGAGAACAAGCTGTGTCTTAGTCTTCCCGTTATTTGTATATCTGTGAAGTTCCAGACATTGTTTTAGATACTGGAGATATAGTGGAAATAAGATCACATACAGCTTCTGTTTTCATGGAATTTATATTCTAGTAGAGAAGGCAATCATTTATATGTAGTTAGAATGTTGGTACAGAGTGTATAACAAAAGAGAGTCCTTGACTGCAAAGGACATTCCACAGAATCGTTATAACATGGTATAAACCCAAGGCAATGACCGATTCATTATAGCAGTATTTCATCAAAAATTCCTATTTACAACCTCCTTCAGTTTGGTTTATTTACAGAAATAGTCACTAATGGTGACCTCTGTTACTTTAAGTGTGATATTGGAAACAGGAGGACATAGGTTTGATGTTAGTAAGGACTATACATTTTGTATGGATAAACTCTTTTTCTGGCTAATTTCTTCTCTGATTGTCATTGAAATATGTGACCTTGATTTTAAGGGTGACTTCATTTTAGAATGAATATCTCATTACAAATGCATCACAGTTACTCAACATAGGACATGTTGACCCCGTTATCTTGCCTCTACCATGTACTTAAATCTTACTTTGTCTTGCTACCTTTATTAGTTTCCTAGGGCTGCTGTAACAAAGTACCACAAACTGGGTAGCTTAAAATGATAGAAGTTTATTCTCTCACAGTTCTGGAAGCTATAAGTCCGAAATCAAGGTGTCATCCTCTCTCTGAAGGCCTAGGGTAGGATCTGTTCCATGCCTTTCTCTTAGCTTCTTGTGTTGCCAGCCATCATTTTCCTTGGCTTGGAGATGCATCACTCCAGTCTGCCTCCGTCATCACATGGTGTTCTCCTTTTTATGTTTATTTGTCCTTGTACCTCTTCTCTTCTTTTTATAAGAACAGCAATCATATTGGATTCCCATATGACCTTATCTTAACTTACATTTTAAGTATATCTGCAAAGACCCTGTTTCCAAATAACGTCACATTCATAGGTATCAGGGCTTAGGACTTAAACATATCTTTTTGGGGAACACAGTTCAACCCACAATACTACTATTCTTTGCACCAAGAAATAAATTAAACCTATATTGTTTATTCATTTCATAATGAATATTTTTGGTAGAAATTATCACCAATTGAAAAGGAAACTGTACACGGTAATATCTACTGCTGATCAAAAACTGCCTGAAGATTCTTATTATGATTGGCAATCATAAAAATTAATTTGGGGAAAAAATAAGAAATCTTGATCTCTTCTGGTGTTTTTGTGAAGGGAACTTGAAGGTATTCGAGCATTACCTGTACAGGAAAAATGAGCTAGTCATAACTTTTGACTGTGGCTCACTCTCCTCTTAGTTTCCTTTCATAGAAAGTAACTTTTTCAAACAGAAAACAAAAATAAGAAGAAAAAAGAAAACAAAATAAGGAAAAAAAGAACAAAAAATAAAGAAAGAAAATAACTTTTTTTTTTTTTTGGTCTTTTTTCGTGTCCGGCAACGGATCGCAACCCTCAGTGTCACGCCCGTACCAGACCGGGATCGGCAACGGGATCGCAACCCTCGGTGCTGCGCCCGCACCTCGCTCAGCCAGTGAGCGGGAACCGGTCTGTATGTGGGATCCGAACCCTCGGCGGGACTGCTGCTGCGCTTCCCAAGCGGCGCACTGTAGCAGTGCGCCATCAGGCCGGCCCCAAGAAAATAACTTTTTACAATGCAGTTTAAAAAGAGTATTTTAAGTTGGAGACCTGCGTTCATTTAGTTTTGAATTAAGAAGAGGCAGGAGACTAGGAGTTGGCATGAAGTCATTCAGAAATATGGCTCCTAATAGGCCACAGATAATTTTACTTTTTTGTTCCCTTTTTTCTTGTAGTAAGAAGGGGAAGATAAAAGACTTTGATTGATGAAGAATCTGCTCACTGAGAAGTGTATATCAAGCCACTGGTTGAATTTCCGTCAAAAGGTGATTAAGCAGAAAATGGAGAAGTTTAATTCCAGGTGAGTGACAGGACTTGACAAAGAAGATGACCGAAATTATGGACCATATAAAAGTCTGTAAACATTTTGTGTGTGAAAATAATTTTAAAAATAATAAATTTTTAAAATTTCCTAAATCATGAGTAGTGACATAAGAACTATAGGTAAGAATTTCTTTGCTCATATTTTGAGTTTCTCTTTTACAGTACAAGGTACATTTCATACATGGTGTTACAGTCAAAAACCATTTTTGGTGTGTTTAAATGGTGATATCTCAATGTGGTTTTGATTTGCATTTCCGTGAGGACTAGTGATGTTGAGCATTTTTTTAAGTGCCTTTTGGCACTTTATGTTGGCTTTTTATGTCTTCCTTAGAAAAATTTCTATTCAGCTCCTTTGTCCATTTTTTCATTAGGTTATTTGGTTTTTTTACTGTGTAATTGTTTGAGTTCCTTGTATATTCTGGATATTAATCTCTTGTCAGATGTGTAGTTTGCAGATATTTTCTCCCACTCTGTAGGTTGTCATTTGATTCTGTTGATTATTTCCTTTGCTGTGCAGAAGCTTTTTAGTTTGATATAGTCCCATTTGTTTGTTTCTTTTGTTGATTGTGCTTTTGGGCACGTGTTCATAAAGTCTGTGCCCAGACCTAGTTCCTGAATTGTTTTCCCTATATTTTCCCTTAGTAGTTTTACAGTTTCAGGTCTTTTTTTTTTTTTTTTTTTTTTTTTTTTTTTTTCTATGTCTTTTTCCGTGTCCGGCAACGGATCGCAACCCTCAGTGTCGCCCCCGTACCGGACCGGGGCTGGCAACGGCACCGCAATCCTCGGCGTTGCCCCCGCACGTCGCGCAGCCAGTGAGCGGGAACCGGTCTGTATGTGGGATCCGAACCCTCGGCGGGAGCGCCACCGCGCTTCCCAAGCGGCGCCCCCGTGCCGTGCGCCACCGGGCCGGCCCTACAGTTTCAGGTCTTTTTTTTTTTTTTTCTATGTCTTTTTCCGTGTCCGGCAACGGATCGCAACCCTCAGTGTCGCCCCCGTACCGGACCGGGGCTGGCAACGGCACCGCAATCCTCGGCGTTGCCCCCGCACGTCGCGCAGCCAGTGAGCGGGAACCGGTCTGTATGTGGGATCCGAACCCTCGGCGGGAGCGCCACCGCGCTTCCCAAGCGGCGCCCCCGTGCCGTGCGCCACCGGGCCGGCCCTACAGTTTCAGGTCTTTTTTTTTTTTTTTCTATGTCTTTTTCCGTGTCCGGCAACGGATCGCAACCCTCAGTGTCGCCCCCGTACCGGACCGGGGCTGGCAACGGCACCGCAATCCTCGGCGTTGCCCCCGCACGTCGCGCAGCCAGTGAGCGGGAACCGGTCTGTATGTGGGATCCGAACCCTCGGCGGGAGCGCCACTGCGCTTCCCAAGCGGCGCACTAGTGCAGTGCGCCACCGGGCCGGCCCTACAGTTTCAGGTCTTATACTTAAGTCTTTCATCCATTTTGAGTTGATTTTGGTACATGGTGAGAGGTGCACGTCTAGTTTCATTCTTCTGCATATGGATATCCTGTTTTCCCAGCAACACTTATTGAAGAGGCAGTCTTTTCCCCAATATATGTTTGTGTTGCCTTTGTCAAATCAATTGGCTATAAGTCTGTGGGTTGATTTCTGGGTTCCCTATTCTGTAAAAGATGGAGAATAACAGATGCTGGTGAGGATGTGGAGAGAAGGGAACATTCCTACTCTGTTGGTAGGACTGTAAATTAGTACAACCACTATGGAAAACAGCATGGAGTTTTCTCAGACAACTACAGATAGAACTGCCATACGATCCAGCAATCCTACTTCTAGTTATATACCCAAAGGAATGGAAATCATCATGTCCAGGGGATACCTGCACTCCCATGTTCATCTCAGCTCTATTTACAATAGCCAAGGTATGGAACCAACCTAAATGTGCATTGACATACTACTGGATAAGGAAAATGTGGTATATAAACACCATGGAATGCTACTCTGCCATGAAAAAGAATGAAATTCTGCCATTCACAGCAACATGGATGAGCTTGGAGAAAATTATGTTGAGTGAAATAAGCCAGGCACAGAAGGAAAAATACCGCAAGTCATCACTCGTAAGTGTTTGCTAAAAGAGAAAGAAGGAAGGAAAGACCACAGTGGTGTGTTGGACTTGCAGAGGGAGAGAGCATACCTAGGGTTGCAGAGTGGGGTAGGGGGGGAGGGGGAGAGAGGCTGAGGATTGATTGGGTGGGGACATGGGGAATAATTGCAATTTGAGGTAATGGGCATGCTGATAGTATTGATCTGGCCAACACATTTTGGGCACAAGTGGTTATAGTCAGCTTTGTACCCCATGAATATGCATCACCAATAAAATTTTGAAGAAATTAATGTTCATCATTAAAATTCTGATTTTGATCAGAAGTAAGGATGCTTTTCTTGAGGATAGAAGTTATATCATCGAATTTGGTTGGCTCATGTATCTTTCCCCCACTTTTGATCATGGTTGCTTTCAGCCTGTATTAAGGTGGTTTTGATTCCAAATAGCAGAATCCAACTCTGGCTAGCCTAGGCAAAAGGAAGGAATTTGCAAGAAAGAGACTGACCTACAGCTTCAGATTCACAGGGTAGGGCATATGACTCCCAGCTGGTAAGTCATGAGTATCCCAGTGCCCTGGACACAGTGATTGGTTCAGGGATGGGCGTGTGACCTAATAGAGCCAATCAGGTTTTTCTCTAAGGCTGAGACAGTCATTTAAAGAGAGAGGCCCACCTAATGCTGAGATTGCTTGTGACAGCAGTTGTAGTCCTCATCATACAAAGGCAACAGAGAGCTTGTGCTGTAGGAGGTCAGCACACTGAGAGAGGCAGGAAGACCTAGCAATGCTGAGACCAGTTCTAGTCCTTGAGGCTGTGGTTCAGAATCCTTCCAATGTACATGAATTAGGAAATCACTTCTTAGTGCTGGAGATCTTCAATTTAACACTCCAGATCTGATCTCTACTCATCTGCATCTGGAGCCCTCTTGCTTCCTATTGGGTTTGCCCCCTTGAAAGCCCTGGCAGGAGACAGGAGGAAGGGAAGAGAGTAAGGCCGAGGTATTTATACCCTTGGCTTCCTCCTTGCAAGATGTCTTGAGTTGGCTGTGTCTTGCCACTGAAGCTCACAGCACCTCATAAGATGGCAGATTATGTTTGATTCTTTCCTTCTAGGTTCTGGTAATTGTTCCTTCCTCTTATTCCTTTTGGCCTTGACGTAGAACCGGCTTAGCTTCTACTAGCTTTAGGTTCCTGCACTGTTCCTTGTGGTTCCTCTACAACCATACCTTTAAATATACCATGTTCAAATTATCCTGTTTTTAATATGTCATCTGTTTTCCTTGTGACCCTTGAGAATTTTCATCATGAATGGTGTTAGATTTTGTTAGATGTTTTTTTCTGCATCTGTGGAGATGATCGTGTGGTTCTTTTTGTTGCCTTTGTCAAATATCTATTGGCTGTGAGTCTGTGGGTTGATTTCTGTGGATAGCTTAGATGAAATGCACAAATTCTTATATTAATAAATTGTATTACATAAATTGATTTTTGGATGTTAAACCAGTCTTATATTCCTGGGATAAATCCCAATTGGTCATGGTGTTTATATAGTATATAGTTTTTATATGTTGCTGGATTTGGTTTGCTAATATTTGAGGATATTTGTGTCCATAGTCATGAGGGATATTGGTCTGGTATTTTGGTTTTGTTTTGGATTTTTTTGGTAACATCTTTGTCTGCCTTTGGTATCGGGGTGATACTGGCCTCAAAGAATGAATTTGGGAGTGTTCCTGCTTTATTTTCTGGAAGAATTCATGGGGTATTGTTTTCATTTCTTTTTAAATGTTTGGTAGAATTCATCAGTGAAGCTCTCTGGACATGGGCTCTTCTTTGTAGGAAGAATTTTAATTGCTAATTTAATTTCTTGTTATAAGTCTAGTTTATTTTTCTTCTCGAGTCAGTTTTGGTAATTTGTATTTTTCTGGGAATTTGTCCATTTCATCTAAAGTTGTCCAATTTGTTGGCATAAAGTTCATTGTACTTCTATTACTTGTAATTCATTTAATTTATGAAAGGTCAGTGGTAATGTCCTCTCTTTCATTTCTAATTTTGGTAGTTTATACCTTCTCTCTTTTTTTCTTCGTTAATCTAGCTAGTCTTGTCAATTTTGTTGAGGAATCTTACTGTTATACTCTTTTTTTCTTAAGTTCATTTGAATTGGGTTACCGTTGTTTGCAACCTAGAGTGCTAGTTAATGTATAGAAGTTTCTTATAAAATCTACTGGGTCTTGGGCTAGGTGGGAGCCAGGGTGGTTTATGGGACCTATTCAGCAGGTGTATGGACCCTTCCTTCTGAGCAGTGCCATTTTTGTGCTGCAGACCCCAACTATTCCTGTTCATGTCTGTGTCTCAGCTCAAAGTTCAGTCCTGGGAGAATGAATCTGGTTGGTCCAGTGTGGGTCAGTTTTCCCCCTGCTCTAATCAACTGGGACTTGGGGCAAAGTCATGGAGTTCAAGCACAGCTGCTGAAGTCCTGCCCCTGTTGATAAGGAGAGCTCACAGAAGAGGGAATCCTTATAAGCTGAACCAACACCCTGACAGTGTTTACCACATAGTCTGCAGAGTACTCTTCAAGCTTGCCTTACTTAATCTTCTGAAACAAATTAGCCATGGCCTTAAAATGAAGCTCTTTGGCCTCTAATTCTGGCATAAATTACCCAAATACCCCACTACTTTAGATTAGGGAGGCTGAGAAGGAAATATATATCCTTTAAAAAAAAAAGCTGTTAAATTTAACACAGATACAGAAAGGTGCATAAAACATGTGATTTAATACATCATTTTGAAACAAACATGTAATCATCACTCAGGTAAAGAAATAGTATATTATCAATACCTCAGAAGTCCCTTTTGTGTATCCTTTCCCAGTCACTTCCTCTTCTTCTTCTCTAGAGTTACCCACTATCCTACCTTTCATAGTAATCACTTTCTTAAATTTCTTTATATTTTTACCAATTGAGTATACATTTCTAAACAATATAGTTTAGTTTTGCCTCTGCTTTAAATAAATGGAATCATATCGTATGTATTCTTTTGTGTCTTGATTCTTTTTCTAAAGGGTTCAAGATTCCTCCATATTCTTGTGTATAATTATAGTTTGCTCATTTTTCTTTCTTTGTAATACTACATTGTTAAGAATATTTCAGTTTATTTTTCCATTCTGCTAATGGACATTTGGACTGTTTTCAGTTTTCAAATGATGTGAACCATTCTCATATGTATAGTCTGGCACAAAGTGATTCTCAAATTTGAGCCTACATCAGAATCTCCTGGAGGCTCAGTAAACACAGGTTGCTGGACTCTCTCTGAGTTTCTGATTCAGTAGATCTGTAGTGTGGCCCAATAATCTGTATTTCTAGTTAAGTTCCCAGGTGGTGGTGATGGTGATGCTGTTGGTTCAGGGAACACACTTTTTTTTTTTTTTTTCCTTTTTGTCTTTTTTCGTGACCGGTAATGGGATTGCAGTCCTCAGTGTCGCGCCCGTACTGCGACCGGCAACGGGATCACAACCCTTGGTGTCGCGCCCGCACCGCGCCCAACCAGTGAGCGGACCGGTCTCCATATGGGATCCGAACCCTCGGTGGGAGCGCCACCACGCTCCCAAGCGCCGCACTCTACAGAGTGCGCCACCGGGCCAGCCCAGGGAACACACTTTGATAACCACTCTTCAAGGGTATACATTTAGCAATAGATTGCTGGGTCAATCAATGGGTATCAGAATCTTCAATTTTGCTAGGTAAAGATTTTCTGTATTGGTTATACTGTGCCACTTTACACTCTTGCTGATGGTGTATGTTCATGTTTATTGTCTCACATCTCACCAACACTGTGCTAATCTGGTAGGTATGTAGTTGTATCTCACTGTGTTTTTTATTTGCATTTCATGGATTCCTATTGTGGTTGATTGAGTACCTTTTTACATGTTTATTGGGAATCTGGATTTCCTCTTTTTGAAATACATATTCAAATCTTATTCCCAAAGTTAAATTTTAACTTTGTAAAATTTATCAGTCTTTTCCTTTATAATTAATACCTTTTCTGTCAGGTTTGAGGAATCTTTTCCTTCCCTGAGGTCATGAAGATATTTTGTATTATCTTCAAAACTTCATTATTTTTCTTTTCAACTTTTATTCTCTCGACTACCTAAAGCTGATTTTTATCGTGTGAGTTAAAATAAGTTTGAGATCTGAGTAAAATCACCTACCTAACACTTTTTAAAGAATGCATAAGCTATTCTTGGTTGTTTGCAATTCTATAAAAGCTTCAGAATCAACTTGTCAAGTCCTCTCCCTCTGAAAACTGAAAACTATTAGGGTTTTAACTGATAATACTTTGAATCTGTAGATCAGAGTGGGAAAAATTGACATCTGTATTATAGTGAGTCCTTCAGTTCTTCCTGTAGAAGTGTTTATAACTTTTGTTAGATTTACTATGTACTTGGTATTTGTGATGCTATTTGAATACAGTATATAAATATAACTTTGTTTCTTGTTTATTGCTAGTTTTTGGAATTGTACAGTTGACCGTTATCATTTGCTGCTTCTGTATTTGTGAATTTGCTTACTTACTGAAATTTATTTGTGACCCCCAAATCAATACTGTCAGCACTTTCAGGGTCATTCGTGGACATGCTCAGAGCCTTGAAAATTTGAGTTGCCCAATGAGCACATTCTCAGCTGAAATGGATTTAGGAAATGCTCTGCCTTATTGTTTTAGCTCTTATACCGGAATGACCAGAGGATGGAGACAGTAGGGGGCAGTACAGTGTAGTGCAAGAAGCCCTGGCTCTGGAGACAGTTGGATGGGACTCAAGACCCAACTCTGGCATTTGTTAGTGGGGCAGCCTCAGGCGAGTCACTTAACACTTCTGAACTTTGTTTTCTCTCTTTTTTTTTTTTTTTTTTCCTTTTTGTCTTTTTTTCGTGTCCGGCAACGGATCGCA